>NW_014569979.1:12805-22123 GCF_001313835.1 Polistes canadensis
GCAATTTTATTGCTAAAAACGTAGAAAGATTTTGTTTGTTTTTGAAATATAAAGCACAATGGAAGATATGTCTCCATATATAGCTGAAGCTCTTAATCGTTTGAATAGATTAAAAACGCTATCTGACAAGTCTACTTTATGGGATAATTCAATGGGACATTTAATGTGTTCTGGTAGATACAGGCATATTATATGCCAAACGCAGATGGCAAAGGCAACGCTATTGTACTCGTGGTACCAAGAACTTTCTTCGCGTATACATCGTTTTTTCAATCGAACTCAAAAGGCCAACGAAACTGTGTTTGAGTATGCTTCCGCTTTAAGAACCCTACAACGTAAATGCCATTTTCGCTGTAACCGATATAATCGGTTGTTTGTAGTGTTTAGAAATGGGGTAAAAAATCAGAAAGCTAGAGATATGATCAAAGAATTACAAATCGAAGAAACATCAGAAAGAGCGTATGAAGAATTGTTTGATCGTGCTTTTGAAATCGCCCTAGAAATCGAACTTAAAGAGATGCAATAATGGACTTAAAATTAATTGAAAGCGCAGCATTATGACCTGAAATTGACTACAGATGACCAGAAATGAAAAAAATTAAAAATACATTTCCAAAATGGAAGCCATGTAATCAATTATATACCGCATAATGCCTTATATTGTAAACTCCGATACAATGCCAACATACTGACTCGTCATATGTGATACGTGATAAATAAGAATTTAAGTAAAGATTTATATAAATCCTTGCAGCATCAAAGGAGATACAGCAGATGTCTTAGAATAATAAAACAAGGATCTTAAATCACTTCAACCCTTCAGCCAACACTCTTTACGACAATAATACAGCAAGAAGACTTAAGAGAAAAAAGACTGAAAAACTAATAACGATAAACTGAAATAACATAGTGTAATATATTCCACTGGAAATAATATTCACGTTTTACCCTCAATTTAATTATATATATAATATATAAATAACACGCCAAAGGTTTTATATACAATACAAAAATACAAACCAGATAAGCAAACCTTTTAGAAGTTATTCGCGAATTAATAACTTTTTTGACATCACAATCGTTTGAAGATAATGTATTTATTCAAGAACGGCACAACACCGGAGAGCATCCTTTTCAAGCAAAAGAAGTTTTTATGACTAATCATACATAGATTATGTTATAGAACATGATAGCTATTTAGAAAATATAACAGTTAAATTAAAAAAGACAATCTCGACCGTCAAAACTGTGTATTTTTTGCATAAAAGAATTCCGCACGTTATCGCAATGATTCAATGTTTTATTTCGTTTTACTCGCATGTTGTTCGATTTTATTACTAATTATATATAAATTTCTTATTAACAGACTAAACGTTCGAAAGATAATTACGTAAAATGCTTAATCTTCTTTAGAATATTTTTATTTTTATTTTCAATACCGTTTTATATAAAAACAAAATTAATTAAGTATATTTATGTAGAGATTTATGTAGCAAGCGGACCTGCTTAATTATTTTGTGAGACAGAAATCGAATTATTTATTGTAAAAAACAAATGCGTAATTAGAAATCGAAAAGTTAAGCGAAATAAACGGGTTCTAAGACGACAGGTCAATGACCTTTTTTAGCTTACAAACACGATACGTTAACACAGGGCCGTCGAGACACGAGAGACAAATAGTAACCGTTAAGTTTCGTCCTTTTTTATATATTAATTTATATAATTTTATAATATTTAACAAACTTTTTACAATACTTACAATCTGTGCCATGTTTGTAAACAAAGTCTTGTGTAGGGCACTAAATAACTATTTGCGCTCTTTCTTGACGATTATGAGTATATTTTTAATAAATTTTTCATCAGCTTTCGCCAAACTTTCACAATATAAGTCAGAACTATTTCAATTTTTTTCCTATTAACATTAAACTCTTTTTTTAAGTACTTTACACTTTTAATAGGATACTGTATTAGTTCTCGTATGTACAAATATAAAATAAATATTTTCAAATGAAACACATTAATATGTTTATTCATTAAATATTACTTCCAAATATTTTTATTACAAGCCAATTATATGTTTCATTTTTTTATACATATTTGTTCTATTTTAGCTTTTATATTTTATTTTCATGTTAGTCTTGCGTTTATATAATTACTTATGTATTTTATCGTATTTGTTTGTATTTGAAGCAAGCACACAAATATCTTCTTTTAATTCCTAAAGCTTTTTACAGCAACTTTTAAAGGTTCTAACGAGTACAGGTAAGTGCAATATAATTGTACGCTGATTAAAGTAAACATGTATCCCCAAATCTAAGTCTCGAGAATGAATCGTAGATGCAATAGCAGTACGTAATATTTCGATATTTTGTTTTTCTCATACCCGAATACTATTAGGTGCTAAGAAGTTTCGATGAAACGAAAAAAATACATGCGTGCAAGTTACACGCGGTATAAGCGAAACCTTTAGAAAACTAAACTAACTTGACAAACCCTTTAAAAACCTTACAAGCAAATAGTGCGTCAGATATCATAACGTTATACAGACATTTGAGACTCCACCCCTCAATCATATCTTCCAAAACATAGAAGTCCTGTTCGGCGTTTTCGATTGCCTGTGCCAGGTCCTACCACGATGACAAGAAGTCCGTGTCGTCTAAATAACCAACGAAAAGATAGCCGAAAGTAGCCGAACAGCCTAACCTTGACGAAAATAATTGATAGTTTGAACTAAAGCAAGTATTGGGCTGTCCAATATAGATACTATGCTTACTAAAAAGACGGCTTCCTATCGGTCGGCACAGCAATATGTGGACACAACAGAAACACAGGCGTACAACGTTTCGTAGCAAAAGTGGGGAGGCTACAAAGCACCGCACAAAAAGGAGACCGTGATAATAGAAAACACCGTATACTGTATTCTATCTCATTCTCTCGCAGGCTAAATTCTATATATGTATATGTTTGTCTCTTTTAGGTGTCGTTTCCTCGTTTTCGTTTCATCGAGTTTCAAATGTTTAGCGTCACTTTTTCGTTTCAACAAGTTTCAAATCACAACGATTTGAAAGAAGTTTTCACTTCAAAATAACTACAGCTTTACCAGATTTCGTTGTAATTAAAGGACTTCATAAAATAGCGGAAAAGGCGTCGTATTTGTGAATATAGTATTTATATTGCATTCGAAGAGAGGCAAACTTCCATTTTTGCCGGTAATTGCAAGAATTTTTGATATAACCGAATTGGACGACGCTGAATCGAATGGTGCTAATTTTTTTGCAATAAGATCTCAAAGAATTGAGAAAAAGGGTAAAAAAATGGCCGTATCTTAGAATTTATGCATTTAATCGAAAAAAGTTTCAAGCAAAAGTTGTGCAAAATTAAAAAAATACATAAAAAATGTTGTAAGTTTTATATTCGTATTTGCAAAAATAAGCGAGAAATTTTGGTGAAACATTTCTTCGTCGATCTTTACACGCGAGCGGGCTAGTTGCGTTATCTTAGGGTCTCTCGGTCGTGAATGCGTGTGCGAGTGAGAAAAGAAATGGATATTTCTCTCTTTCTAATTTTTCGTTTTGACGATCGAGTGTCGAGCGTTCTGTATATCTATATATATATCGGCGTATAAGCGCGGCATTTTTAAATCGAATCTTGATGCTTACGGCATGCCTTTTTTCTATTTATTGTCAAAATAGTTAACCTTGATTAAAAGAAAAACAATAATTCATTTTAACAAAAACTATTATTATTCAGTCAAAAGTAAAAATAATGAATTATTTTGTATCTCGACAAAAAATTAATTGGTATAATTAATTGATATAAATTTTTTGCCCCACAAAAATTTATTTGTATATTAAATTGAATACGTTTTCTTTTTAAGACGAAATTTATAATTCAAAAATTTTTCGTATTAAATTTTGTATTTTAGAAAATTTTTAATTACAGATTTGTTAAAAACGTGGAATTTATTTTTTGTCTAAACATTATTTTAATTCATTTTTATTATGTTATAAGAAAACAGTAATGCATTTTTAATATGATTATTCATCTAAAAGTCAATTTAAGTTTCATTCTATATTTATATCAATTTATCAATAAAATTTATTTCTTTGTAAGCACATTAGACGATATATTACACTTTTTTGCGAATATTTTGGAAATTCGTCATAAGATTAAAAAGAATCTATAGATACAAGAAAAACTACGCGTTGAGAATATAATTTTTTTTTTTTTTTTATTAACAACCTCTCCCTGAATTTTACAATTCGTCCACTTCCAACATTTGAATGTTCATTTGTGAACATTTAGTAAATTGGTTTACCAATTTGATAATCCTAACGCGTAGACTCATACTATCTCAGCAGAACATACTTTAAAAAATCAGTTGGTTCTCTGACTGGACACTAGATGGCAAAATACCATTTGCCGTTTCTCGAAGGTAATATAGTACATTAAGGTGTATATAAAGGATTCAAGAATCGGTACAATTTAAGATCATACTTCACAGGATCATTTCTGTAGTTAGTCTTCAAAACTGCTTAGCGTAAAGCTGAGTCGGTGCAACTACGATGACGAGTTGTAGCTCCCTTCCTTGAGCGTGAGGACGATATAGAATCTTGGTTTTAACGTCAAGATTCTGGTCACCGATGATCGTTCACTCCTTTCACTCTGTAAAGGGAGCTATGGGAAGCAGAGCTTTCTGAGTAGATGTTAATGTAAAATTCAAAAATAAATATCTTCCTAATAATGAAACTTTTCCCTTGCAAGGACTTTTACATTTAAATCTTCTTCAATATCGTTGTGATTTGAACTTGACGATAAGAGAACAAATATTTCGTCGTTAACAGAGAGGGGTGGTGGCGGTCATGTACGATAATTTAATGAAGTATTTACACCAGAAGGAAGAGTTGCGACGAAATTTAATGAGATTACGATAAAATTCCAATGACTTTAGGAGTTGGGACTTTATTAGGAATTCTGCATCGTTTACAGCGCTCCCATTGATGGAATTTCTGGAGACAAATTAAATTTAAAATGATGTTGCAGCATCATCGCATTAAATTGACAACATAATTAAAAGCAGTTATTGATGTTGTATTTCAGAAATCATTGATCAAATCCGAATAAAAGATTTAATTTCATTCTTTATTTACCAAAAGCCAGTGATGTTGTTATTTGTTGTAATTGAAAACACCTCTATTATTAGGTTAGCAGCTTACACACACACACACAATATATTTCATCGATGTCATCCCAAAATACAAACCTTGATGAAATCGGTTTTTTGTTTAGCAAATAGTCACCCACAGAGATATAATAATACTACCAACTTTCTTTCAAGAGATCGTCGTTTTCTTTTTATCATTCCTTTAACATATCTTACATTGACCCAGCGCATACATACACACTAAACTTGCATCCCATAAATATACACAAGTAAAGGTTCTAGCGATAGTTACTCACAAACATGGCAGTAAATCGTGATGCGTTTTGTAAACAGTCAAACATTTTAAAATTGGAATTAATTTATTTTGAATGATAAGCGCAATTAAAAAATTTGTTATTGTCGTCAATCAATATTATTTATAACGTACTAATAAAAAAAATTGTTTGAAACAAAATTGTTGTTCTGGTAAAGCCTAATTCAACTTTGTATAATATCGCGTAAGAAGTTTCATTTTAAATATAGCTTATGTAAAGGCTAGCTGTTACTAATCATTTTCTGATCTCATATTTTAGAAGTTTAGAAATAGTCATACGATTAAGATTTTTGGGTGATTCTAAAATATAAAAAGAAATAGCTAAATGTTTATTTAACAGCTAAAGTGCTAAAAATAATCATTGCGAAACACTGCATAAGAAATATACGTGTCTTATAATCATATTCTTATGATATTTCCTTTTTCATGATTTATTAGCGATAAGATTGTATTGTATTTTGTAGTTTTGATTTTGTTAACAAGAAAATATGTTGTTCTATTCAATTTTAAAAGCTATTATATTTATTTAATCTACTACATTTACTAATGAAATAGAGAATAATTCTTAAGAATAATAACTATTCTCTGCTGTTTCTTCTTTCGAGTAGAACGAACAAAAGAAAATCTGTTTTCAAAGAAAAGAAAGGATATAACGAACATTTATTGTCTGCGTTTATTTTATTTTTGTTTTCATAGTTTTTAAAAGAAATGCGATTTCTAACTACTAGGCTACTCTCACTCTCTCTCTCTCTCTCTCTCACTCTCTGTGCATCTATAGATATTTATAAATTTTGCGTTGGAAATACTGAAAGAGGCTATGAGCACTTGTTTTTAATATTTTTTTGTAGTAACAATTTAGTTCAAAATACAAAAAAAAATAAATAATATTGTTTGAATGTAGTAAAATTCAGTTGTTCGATTATTGAAAAATATTTTCATAAAAATGTTTCTTCACTCAAAATTTCGTCGTTCTCGGCGTACTTGATAATTGAATTCCTAACATATAGTACAGTCAGTGCGTTTCAAAGTCTGCCGTATTCGAAAGGTTAAATCAATAAAGAAACTTTATCATCGTATTAGAACATGACGAACGTGCACACCCTGTCTTATCTCTTTCTTTCGTGGGGCATAAATTGCCCTATTTGAATAATTTCCAATATCCATATTACTGTTTCTGATTTAATATTTTTAATTGGCTTTATTTTCTTCATTCTTGTATGTTCTGTTTGCTCTTAATATCTTCTTTTGAACTCTACTTTTTTTTAAATATTCTCCTCTGTTCGTGATACTTTTTTTAGTTTTATATACCTTTTTTTTTATCCCCATTCTTAATCTAACGTTTTCTGTGTCCCAACAGCATTTTTGTTCTAATCTCTACTTCTGTATGTAAAAACCTAGTTAGTATTATTCATGCCGAACAGATTAAATACAGTTATTCGCCGAAAAATCTATCCTACAAAATATTTACAATAATATTTATATTAATTACGATCTACGAATTAACTTTTGTTTATTTATAGTACTATTATAATTTACTTGAATTACAGTTAATATTTTATTTTTTAACAGGTATATGAAAAAGTATCTTCAATATACTAACAAATAACAATCGTATATATTCAAATTATTAACTATTTTATGTATAATATACCTGTTAAAAAATAATATGGTAACTATTATTCAAGGATTAAAGTTTCGTTTATTATTTGCGCCAGATGTCAAAAACTTTATTGTTTTAAATGTTTTTACGATAACTATCAGATTGGAACTTCCGTTTAATAAATATTAACCCGTATAATAAATATATCGTCGTTCGGTGCACTTGCCAAAAATACCAACGACGATATATCGTTGCGCCTCCGTTAGGGCCTTATTGTACTCATAACAAGAGGTCTGTGTTTCAAAATAACTTAATAAAATGTTAAAATGGTTCATATTCGATGCAATACAAGTGAAAAAATGGTTATTAGATTTATTTTTTTGTTATATTTTATGTTTATTTGTGCTGCGGGTCTGTATATGTTAGTGTGATAAGATAGAAACGGGACCCGGTATAGTTTTTCTGGACCGTAATCGCAATCTTTATGATATTTATGATAGTTATCAGAGTATTCAAGTTGCATACGTGCATAGACTCGCAACAAAGACTAAAATCTTTTTTAGTCTTTCTTGATCCTTCTAACGTGCAGTAAGTATTCAAAAACCTTAAAAATTTTCATAGAGACCCAATAAGCAGTAGAAAATTTTGTCAGTTTTGTTGATATTTTTTGGAAAAAATTATACCCTGTTACRARCATGGATGACGCARAATTAGTGYGAATTAYYGACAAGTTGKATTTAACAGAAGAACATAGTGACAGTGATGAGGATGAGCAATTATTTSCGCCAAGTCGTCGGTGTAGTCGCAGAATATATAGCGACAGTGAGTCTGACGAAGAAGAATTGCCAGATGAAGATAACGAGAGTGATAGTGACGAATTTCAGAGAAGTAAATGAGGAAAATGATATCCAATATAACCCGCGCCCACAATTTTTGGAAATGACTGGCCCTAAACATATGCCACCGAGCATATCGAAACCAATAGARTATTTTAATTTATTTTTTACACTACAATTTCTAAACATGTTAAAAATTGAAACAAATCGGTATGCACAACAGTTTTTCGAGAATGCTGGAGCAGCAAATACATCCACAACATTGACCTGGAAGAAAACAACAATCAAAGAGTTGAGAGCTTTTATAGCCGTTTTACTCGAAATGGGAATAACCCGTAGGCCAACAATTTTYAGTTACTGGTCACAAAATCATCGACACATCCTATGGTTTGGCCAAATGTTTAGCCGAAATAGATTCCAGTTGCTTTATAGATTTTTTCATGCCGTTGACAATAGCACATTACCAGCACGAGATAACAGTGAATACGACCCTACAGCAAAGTTCAAATCTGTCGTTGATCATGCCAATAGAATATTCAAATTTTATTATTCACCACACCAGCACTTGAGCGTGAACGAATCATTAGTTGGAACAAAAAGCAGATCAGCACTCACCCAGTATTTGCCAAATAAGAAGCACCACAAATCGGGCATAAAATTTTGGATGCTAGCCGATGGGATCTCCCATTATTGTCTGTCATTCTTTTGCTATCAAGGAGCCAAGGACCAACGGGACAAGAGAGAAATAAAAGAAAAAGGCCTCGCTCAAGTAGTAATAGATAAATTACTCAGTATGAGTAACTGCTATATGAAAGGATACCACATAACTGTCGACAATTTTTTTACCAGCATTGCCTTAGCAAGATCTCTGTTTGAGAAGAATACATTTTTATCCGGAACAATACGCAGTAATAGAAAACATATTCCATCSCAGCTCAAATCAAAATTGGAAGTGGGCGAATGTAAGTACCAAAGAAATCGGGAAATACTTCTATTAGCGTACAGAGAAAAGAAGTCACAGAAAAAAAATGTACTACTGTTATCAACGCATGGAACAGCCGCAAATAAAACGACTGTAATTCGAAGACGGAATCAGCAAAGGGAAGTTCAAAAACCAGCAATCATCCACGACTACAATAAATATATGGGAAGCATTGATGTCTCAGATATGATGATTTACTCATATTTGGATGAGAGGAGAATACTGTGTGGAATACTGGAAGAAAGTGGTATTTTCCATTTTTGCTCGCATGGTCTTGAATGCATACATATTATACAAACACAACAGAGAAGCAAAGGTTATGAATCGACTCGAATTTGTAACCAGTATCATTCAGTCGATCACAACAGAATGGWTAGCGGAAAAAAATGTGAATCCAGAAAGTTCATTGGGTCACACATCGAG
>NW_014569979.1:22901-32391 GCF_001313835.1 Polistes canadensis
GAGAAGATTTATCTATTTTCATATACCTGTTAAAAAATAAAATGTTAACTGTAATTCGAGTAATCGATTTTCCTTTATTATTTGCGCAAGATATTTAAAAATTAAGTATTATGAAAAAACAATTTAAAAACAAATAGAAAAAAATCATTAGAAAAAACTTCCTCAATAAAGGATCGAACCACTAACTCTCAGCACGAGAAGCGAGCACGCTACTATTTACGTTAGCGCGCCACTTCATAAACAGTTGCATTTAAGATAATATAAACATGCATACAAAAAAATCAAAACATTAAAAGTTTTTTTTTCAAAATTAGCTTCGCATTTTGATAAAATACTTTACCACGTTAACACCCTAAAACTATACTACTAATATACCAAAGCTCGTTAAAATCCGTGAGAGCACACGTTAGGTAAATCTTTAAACCAATAAGTCTTGTTGGTATCAATATAACTAGCAAATAAGGAACTTGTTAGAATATAGGTACACACACACACACACACACACACATTTATATTACATAACTGTAGAGAGCGCTATAGAGTGAGCGTGCGAGAGAGTGTGTACCGTTAAACGCACACATGTACGGATACCATTCCAAAGATGTATGAGAGAATCGTACGACCGTCGAACTCTGCTCGAGCGAGAAAAAAAAAAAAAAAGTATACTTATAGAGAGAATTGTATATGCTTGTTTCTCTCTCTTTCTCTCTAACATTGAAATAAAATAAATTTATTATAATTAACAATAAAAAATTTATACGTACAGAGAGAGTTCAAACGGGTAGAAGTGAATACCTTTAGAAAACTAAACTTCGAAAGAATGAGACGAGTGTTTACATTTTATTTTACATACAGGAAAGATAAGACTCCAAGTTTTCAATTTCAACAAATGCAACCAGTGTCTTATGGTAAATAAAGTATGAAATAAAACCTTTTGTTCGGATTTGATCAATGTATTTTTGAAACACATCAATAACTGCTTTTGATTATGTTGTAGATTCAATGCGACGCTGCAACATCATTTTAAATTCAATTTATCTCCAGAAACTCCTTTAATGGGAGTGCTGTGGACGATGCAGAATTCCTATTAAAGTCCCCACTTTAGAAGTCATTGAATTTTTATCGTAATCTTATTTAATTTCGTAGCGACTGGTGTTAATATACTTCATTAAATTATCGTACATGACCGTCACTCACTCCCCTCTGTTAACGACGAAATATTTGTTCTTTAATCGTCAAGTTCAAACCACAACGATATTGAAGAAGATTTAAATGTAAAAGTCCTTGCAAGGGAAAAGTTTCATTATTAGGAAGATATTTATTTTTGAATTTTACATTAACATCTACTCAGAAAGCTCTGCTTCCCATAGCTCCCTTTACAGAGTAAAAGGAGTGAACGATCATCGGTGACCAGAATCTTGACGTTAAAACCAAGATTCTATATCGTCCTCACGCTCAAGGAAGAGAGCTACAACTCGTCATCGTAGTTGCACCGACTCAGCTTTACGCTAAGCAGTTTTGAAGACTAACTACAGAAATGATCCTGTGAAGTATGATCTTAAATTGTACCGATTCTTGAATCCTTTATATACACCTTAATGTACTATATTACCTTTGAGAAACGGCAAATGGTATTTTGCCATCTAGTGTCCAGTCAAAGAACTAACTGAGTTTTTTACGCAACGCACACACGTATTAAAAACGTTCAACATACACACGTGGAACGCTGGGACCAGAGCAAGTTTTATGCATTACAATATAAATATATATGGGGTATTCTACTTCAAATCGACCACTTTCGCCTCCGACCCCTTTTTAAATTCTCTCTGAGAATTTTTTCAAATTTTTTTACCCAATTCAAAAGAAGTTACAAATTTAAACAAATGGCTTTTTTTCAAATAGCTATAACTGGCTAAAATTGACTTTTCGGGACGTTTTTTTTTTTAATTTTTTGTTTGTAAATGTCCTTTTTGGATAAAGATATAAACAAATTATTTGTAGTCAAATTCTTTAATTTCTTTTAATTTTGTTTTTTTGGGCAAAAAATCTCAAATTTTTGAAACTCTGGTTTTTTTTAACTTTTTTGTTTTAAACTTTGATTCATTCTGAACTTAATTTTGAGCTTCGCCTGATGGGCCGACGTTTCATTTTTCTTTTTTCCTAATTTAAATCTTTTTTTTTTTTTATTTTCTCGCAATTTAATTTTGCTTTTATATTAAAATAACCCTAAATAAATATATAAATATATATATATATATATATAAATATGTTTAAATCTATTTTTAATGACCTTACTTTAATTATATACTATCGAAAATTATAATTACAAACAGGTTGCAATGCATTATTGGTCAATTTTTCAAGTCAGTATAATTAACATTTTATTTAGATATCTCTAGTCGCTTAAATAATTTACAAACACTATATTGTTCTGAATTAGAAATTGAATTGAATTTGAATTTCTTAGAAACAAATACCATATGCAACCATAACGGTGAAGTTCTCGCCAATTAAAAGCTACAATAAAACTGCAGATGATCTATTAGGTTGGCAACTAGTTTCAGAGTTTCAGAAATGTAAAATAAATTATTCTTTAAAAAGAAATTCTTTTCAAAATCATCTAAAATTTTCGATTTTCCTAGAGTATCACCTCCCATGAGTCCTTTTACAATTACAAAGTCAAAAACATCTAGATTCTTACTTATGTATTTCGGCCAATATGTTTGTTTTTTTCCCTATAAAACATTAGATTGTTTCGTATCATATTTAGGTAAAAAATTCACTGCTCTTACCACTATTGTAAACTTAATGATTGCATTGTTTGTTTTCGGATGTAAACCTCTAATGACTGTTTTATAACTTATTTCCATTCTTAATTAATATTCGTAATAGATTGCGTTTTTGACTTTAGAGCTTGTGTTACATTACGAAATATTTCCGAAATGATAGTTTATATTTTAACTTGATCAATTAATATTTATTTTAAAATATAATTTTCTGTAGTTGTGTCGGGGAATTAAAGGCATTGAATTAAAATTGTATTGCGCGCCAAATTGCTTTAGTAAGATGCGACAACGTCATTGGAGAGATGAAAGCATACGAGGTGCATGCGAAAGCGCCTTAACATGCAATAACGTGCGGGAGCGCCTTGAAGTGAATGGAGGGGATATGATGGTTAGGATATGTTCCACAAAAGCACATGTAGGCATTCCGAATCAGGATAGCTTACCATGCAGTTGTAAAAAAGGAGAGTTACGTTATATTTACATTAAGTCAGGATAAAAATTAACGTGTGTTTGGGTATATTGTGACGATCGTGTGCGAATTCGAAGCAGCAAAATTGTGTTAGGTGTGTGATAAACTTGTGTCGCACACTTGGGCACACGAAAGGAACTGAATTTTGTGAAGTTTGTCGGCTTGTGCCGTACAATTGGGTGAAAGGGGTTCAGGTTGTGATCTCGAGACATCGAGACAACCTGGAACCAACGGGGACAGGGTCGTATGCTCTCGAAAAATCGAGACAACCTGCGACTAAGGGAAAGTACGTTCAACTCAGATTGCGAATCGAACTGCACCTCGTG
The DNA here is from genome assembly GCF_001313835.1 of Polistes canadensis. Taxonomy (NCBI): domain Eukaryota; kingdom Metazoa; phylum Arthropoda; class Insecta; order Hymenoptera; family Vespidae; genus Polistes; species Polistes canadensis. The sequence continues at coordinate 26,483 of NW_014569979.1, forward strand.
ACTACCACACGTGTACGTCAGTGCGTTCTCAAGGGCAGATAACAGTGCGAACTATATTGCATTTTATTAACGAGTTGCTGCAGAAACGGAAGGTAAGATTGCTCTTTACTGTGCAAAACAAAATATTTCGCGACGTAGTTAAAATACTTCTTTACTTCTTTAAATTATCTTCAAATCATTTTCTATCTCTCTGTATCATTATTCTTTTATAATAAAGTATCCTCTTGTCTCGAATTTTCTCTCAATTTCGTGAGACTTTTTATACCGAGGCAAATAACTCTTCTCCGCGGACAATTGGATTAATTGATTGATTTATTTATCTTTTTCCTGTTTCATTAAACTCATTCCCCTGCGTTAAAAATTATTATAGAACTGACATCATTAAATATCTATCACTTCCGGTCTTTTCTTTTATAAAAATAGTAATCACTGTATAATTAAGCATTTAAATAAGGAATTCTATTATTTGTGCTACAACGTAAATAAGTGTGGTGGTTTAATAGTATTACATGTTGAATAATTTATTTTTTTTAATGGTAATAATTTCTATTTATATTTTTTTCCTTCCAATGAATTAAACAAATTTGATAGTGATATTTCTTGTAAACAGTGGTTTCGTCTCGGAATTGTTTGCATGTTGGATTATTTTACGCTTTTCATTTGTTATAAATTTTTAGCAAATTTTTATTTGAATCATTAAGTTGTGCCGTTTGACCTGTCATTTTTTGTTGTTGTAACTTTGTAATTTAAAAACACCCACTTCTGCCCGGATTTTTGGTATCTATAATTTTGTATACGTTTACCTTATAATAATCTTTTTTTCAGATATATTTATCGCCGTTGACGATAATTTTAATTTGCACGAAAGAATTCATAGCATTATTCCCCGGTTTAAGCGTCACAAGGCTCGCCAATCTTAAGTCACCTGTTCACATTAAACACTATACGCTAAGCTCAAAATGTAAATAATACCAAGAAGTTTAAACACAGTGCTCGGATAAAAGTCAAAATAACAATAGGTCTTCCAAATTTACTGACTTTGCTATTCGAGCAGAAAAATTTCAATTGATATTAAAATATTTGTACCGACACTCGCGATCGGAGATAAACAAACAAATGCGTCTAGTCTAGCTGCTTATAACACAATTCATGAAATCCGTACGAGAATCACGTAAGTTTTGATATTTGCCAAATTCGAATTTAAAATATTCAATCAGTTGTTTATTTAGCTTATTGTTAAATATAGAATTATTTATACTACGGACAAATATAGGGCGCAGAATATATTCTTTTCTCCACTCTTATCTAAAAGTAATTAAGTTTTAATTGTGAGTCGTTGAGCATACGTTATATCGTTAAGATATTGGTTAAGCATTTATATGTTTAATTTCGTCAACTTTATAATTTCTTAAGACAATTTTTGAATATTCGTTAAGATACAATGAAAGGTTACTTCTATTTAAGTGTCAAAAATATCGTAAAAAATATAAAACTTATAGATGTTATTAAAAGAAAATTATTTTAAATTACATTACGCAAAGTGTATTACTGTTATTGGTAATATAGTGAAAAGAAAATCCAAACAAAGAACTTTCAAAAATTATCTATTTACTTAGAAATAGTATTGAATAGGATTTTTTATTTTGAAAATAATGAGCAAGGAGGATTCATTAGATGAAGTTAATAAAATAGCTCATTATCAAAAGCGAGCTCTAACAATGATGCAAGTTTACGAATCAGAAGAAAAGGAAGMATTTTATTTGTGGTTAAATAAATTTGAATCTGTAGCAAATATTATCAAAATACCAGAAGATAAATTGGTTGAATTGTTCAATAAAATGGTGGACAATAATTTCCATGAACGTATCAAGAATATTAACCCCCATGTCAATTTCTCTGAACTATCATACGAACAAATAATAAACCATTACCTTTGTTTTTTTCCTCCTGCCGATGAAACGTATTTACACAGAAAGCGTTTTTTCTGTCGTGATCAATATAAACAAGAAACGATAGATAATTATGCTTATTGTTTAGAGAAAATACATAATAATTGTTATTATACATGTTACGTAGATGAAAGATTATGCGACCAATTCACTAATGGAATCCTCGATGATGATATAAAAAAGTATTTAAATAAAATTCCTTACTTATCATTCGATGAAACGGTAAAAAAGGCCATCGAATTTGTAAAAGTTAATAATTATTTACGTACAGCTCTTTTAATGATGAATATTTATAATCCAAAGAAGGAACGTCTTTTTTATAGATGGTTAAATAAATTTGAGTATGTAGCAGATACGATCGGGGTACCAGATGATATAATGATTGCATTCTTCAATAAAATGATAGGTAATAATGTACATAAAGCGATCTTGCAGTCTTATCCTCATATCGACATCTTAAAACTTTCATATGAGGAGAAAGTAAGCCTTTACCTTAATTTTTTTTTTCAATCCAATGAAATTTTCATACACAGAAAACGTTTTAAATGTCGACATCAATTTAGAGGAGAAACGTTACAAAAATTTGCTAATAATTTACGGAAAATATTTTATAAGTGCGATTATCAAACTTGCTTTGAAGAAAGATTATGCGAACAATTCATGGATGGAATCTATGACGATGATTTAAGAAACAATTTAAGTAAAATTTCTAAAATATCATTCAAAACATTGTTAGAAAAGGCAATTAATGAATTTGAAAAAAAAAAAAATATTCACAATGTGAATAATCGCGTGTTTAAATGAACTATGAGCCCTTAAAATATAAACAAATCAAAGAGAATAACCAAACATAAAATTGGCATAAATTTGATTGCCTAATAAGTCCTGAGGATTATTATTTATTTAAAGTAAATCATATATTTTATATTATTTTCTACGAGCACTAGAAGTATTCAAAATTAGTGAGACCATTATATGACCTGTTTCGAAGTAAATAAGGTTAAAAGAAGATGAATGAAGCAAAAATGCTGTGATTTTATATTAGAAATTTATTCCTGAAGGATATCGAAAAAGTTTAAAGATATAGTTTTTAATTTTCACAGTTAAGGAATTATATTTATTTTTAAAAGCAATGGAGATTTGTTCCTTACATTAAATGTTTTAAAGAATGAGATGAGAATATATTATTATTTAAATTTTTTATATGAAATAATATATCGGTATTTATATTAATATATTTTTTTGAATTAAAACATTTTATGATATTTATGTAAGGAGTGATAAATTAAGTGATCCTAACATACAATTTTTAGTTTATACAGTCAAATTAGATCACATCAGAGAGAGAAGAAATAAAAAGTTATTAAGATATTAAAAAGATTGTAAGAGAAAAAAACTCTTATGAAGATAACAATTTAATAAATTTATTTGACTCTATAAAACCATGAAATCGTTAAGATAATAATGTAACTATTGAACTGTCTCTTGTACAAATTTGTAACATTTCATGAATTGTTTATTGTGCTCATTGTTAAAAATATATTATTATTTCTATTAATATATAGTCGCTACCTCTTTTTTTTATTGAACTCTAACTAAATAATAATAACAACGACATTATACACTATAGAAAAACTACTCAACATATTAATATATCTCGAACCGTCAAGACTGAAACATGATTACCCGAATGCCATCACAATCACACCTACAAAAAATTACTCCAATATTAAATCCGTTTGTGTTAAATGTGCACGCAATCACTTAAATGATGAAAAAAGGTGGGGGGTCCTACTTGACCGTCCCCTTGTAAGTAGGGAAAAACTTCTTCTCTACTACGACGCAAATTATGATTAAACACAATTATTGTAATAAAACAGTTACAGAATTCGAATTTAATAAACTAATTTATTATGACCAGCAACAACTGACTGATATAATTTTTTATTCTAAATATAATAACCAGATACGGAGAGTCAGTCATATGAATTGGGTGATTGTACTTATTATAACTAGATACGAATAGGAAGTTACATGAAGATGTAACACTCATATACAATTCTGTATAATATCTAATGCTGCACTTGCCATTAATAAGACTAGTTTACAAAATGTAACTTTTTTAACTGTTGACGTTAATTATATAGTTGGTAATGTTCACTTATAACCTGTTTTTGTCAAATCTAACCTCAACAATATTTTTGTACAGTTTAAATTTACTTATAATTACCAGAAGAAATTGATTGTAAATATTATAAATCAATAAAAAAAAAAAATAATTGTAATTCTATACCCTCGGCCATTTTTATTGCAATATTCAATATGAAATTTCGTGTTTGTTGCAATTTGTTTTTAGCTCGTCTACTTTTTAAAACAATAATGAATCGATCGAGCAAAATTGAGGTTATGCCATATCTTAATTCGCATTTACAAATGAATTCCGTTAGAACGTCGGCATAATGTTTTGAGGACTCGTTTATCATTTGATCTCGAGTTTTGCTGTTTTATATTGTCCTCTTGACGTTAATGTCACGTTTTTGTAAACATAAAAAAATCTAGACACTTAGAAATATACTGAGTATATTTGTCTCAACGAGAGAATGTTTTTTACTTGATAATGTATACATGCACACATTGTAAGAAAAATAAATCATTCAAAATTTCAAAAAAAATTCAAAACATTCAAATATTTCATTCAAAATCATTCTAATAGATCACTATTAGAATAAAGTAAAGAGGGTGAAAAATTAAATGACAATAATATGCATTTACCTCCGCTTTATTATAGCCGAAGATTTTAATATTTATTTTCAAAAAACAATTGTGTCCAAATTTCATTCAAAAATTCGTTTTAATTTTAAATAACAATCCGTAGAAATTTACAACTACATACGATATAACAATTGACAAGGTTTTTTCGAGATGTATTAATAACATTGAGTCATAAACACTTGTTTATTATTTTTGCTATCACAAATTAATAGTATACATGATAAAATGTGAAGACTAAAATGTAACATTGTATATTATATTAATTTTAAAAAGGAATATTATTTTTATATATGTAAAAATATCTATTATTTATTTTTGTATCGATATTACATTACATTAATTAATAGTTAAAGATTAAATTTTATATGCAATATGTAAAAAGCTTCTTTTTACGATTCTCCGCATGTTTTTCCTTATTATTTATTCAAAGTATAATTAAATTTCGAATATTTGTGGATACGTTGTTCGAGAACGTAAAAATAATTCCATAAAATTAACTTAAACATTCCTGTATATCCAAATATTACAGTTAAATCATTTTTTGCAAAAGGAAAAAAAATGTTTATACGATCTAAGCTCATAAAGATAGTCTCTTACAATAAATTTATTAATTTCAATATTTATTAGACAATAAGAATATAAAAAATATATAATAGTTAAAATAAGTGCCTTCGTTCGCAATAAAAAAAAATTATTATTGAAAATCCATAAAAGAAAACTAAATAATTGTTAAAAGGCAACTAACACTGAAAACAGCTATTTTTAATTCTAAAATAGTAAACTAAAAGAATTTTGTGGGATAATGATTAAAGAGAATTTAAACTAAACATATATTGTTTTTCCTTATGCGATTAATCCAAAAAAAATTCAAATCATATCAACGAGACAGCAAAATTACTTTATAAAAAAATATACAATTAATATTATTACTAAGTTTACTCTTAGGGAAGTTGTTTTTTGGACGGGTTTAATTAAGATGAACACTATATTTATCCGTTGAACGTTTCGTCTCTATTTGAGACTTCCTCAGCAACAAAAATTATTTATTATGACATATTATTTTATATACAAATACCAAAAAGATTTAAAAAATTACCATAACAAGACACATAACAGAGGTTACAATAATAATAAAGACATCTAAATTAGGAAACACCAGCTTAGAGGTAACCAGTAGTGTTCGAAAAG
>NW_014569979.1:33436-45484 GCF_001313835.1 Polistes canadensis
TCCTGATAACTTCTGTATTCAAATTTAGTTGAGCAGAAAACAGAAGAGTAATAAGAATCTGTTTGGCGTCTTGCATGAGTCCTTGATTTAAGCATTAATATCATCCAGCATTAAAAATAGCTTATGAAGTATTACTTACGAATTTAAACATTGACGAAAATAAACATGGAAAGTTTTACTCTTGTTTAACTCGTTTCTCTCTTCGATCTTCCAAAATATCATTTAACGCTTTTTTACATGCTACTTCATCAAATACTAGTTACATCTGAAATATCTAAGCAGGACTACCTGCTACGTCAAAACCTGCAAAAATATCTGAAACAAAACGTTATATTTTAGTAAGTTATACAAAATAAAAACAATATTGATCGATAAACAAAGAGATCTTCATTTTCGTCTTTTGAAGATGTACAATTATTACCAATATTTTTTTTCAACAATATTAATAAAGAATTTCAAATTAATAACACGTAGAATTAAAATTTTAATTAACCGCGATAACTTCCTTTTTTATTCACAAATTTAAACGGAACATTTTCCTATACTACTATTTTTTTGACTTTGTTATAAATGGAGGAAATGTGCTCTGTGAGATAATATGCAACAATATGCAATGTTTTACAAAACTTCTTTTGCTTAAAGTTCTTATAAAAAAATTTGTGCTGTTTATTTAATTTAAAATATAAATTTGTGTCCGTTTTATTATAAAATCTGTTTGAGCTTCTCGTAGTATTCATCAGCTATTCTTATAGCGTCGTAATATATGTTCTCATAAATTTCTATACTCTCGACCAAATTAATAGCAATATCCAATGTTAAATTTCGTATTTGTAGCAATTTGTTTTTAGCTAGATCACTTTTAAGACCAATAATGAATCGATCGAGTAAAAGTGAGGTTATGTCATAATTTAAATCGCATTTAGCAATCAATTTCTTTAAAGTATCGGCATAATGTCTTGCGGACTCGTAATAAAATTGAAATCGTGTATCAAAACGATACCGAGCCGCAAACTTTCCATCATACTGTGAAAATGTATCCATTAGTGTACATACAAGTTTATCGTATGAAAGATATTGAATTTCGGCAGGAGCTATTTCTATCTCAATCAACAATAAAGTAAAAGATTCAATCATAGTTAGTTTATCACATGGTATACCTAGAAAATCGACTAAATATTCAAAGTTATTTAACCATATGGGAAATCCATCCATTCCGAATCATACATTCTAAGTATACTATATATCGAGGCTGTCATTTTCTCAATGTTTTGTATTGTGCTTCATATCATATTTTAAGAAAAATTAAATGTTATTTACATTTTAATGCGCATGAGTAGATAACCCGGTGGAAATTTTTTGTTCGGTCTCTCGTTTCATTTTAACCAATTAACACCATTCTTCTCGTAATGTAATTTACAATGATTTGTTTTAAAAAAATAAAGAACATAATGTCAATCTGTTATTTTTTTATATATTGTTCCTAAATTTGTATAGAAAAGAAAGATCTTAGTTTCATAATTAAAATGGAGAATTAATTTATCAAAAGTGAAATGTCAATTAGATTAATTATACAAAAGTTTTGAACAGTGTCTTGATTGTTTCACGAACGTTAATCGACTATTTAATAAAACTTCAATGCTGACTAACAAGATAAGGAAAGTTATTCAGTGAAAGTAAAAGTCCTATCTACGGAAATCAATATTACTGCAACATAATAAACAGTATGGTTAATATGAGGAATTTAAACCCTAACCAAAATCGACTGACATAGTTTTGTTTTGGTTTATTGCCATCTTGACGTCAATATTATGTTTTTCTAAACATAGATAAATCTTTAACATTGTAAAATTTTGGCATTAAGATTGACGAAAACTCAGAGAACAGTAGAGTTCTGGTCATGTAAAGGGACGGAAATAACTTTTAATTTATTCAGTAATCAATAAAATTAACAATTTCCCTAATTACATTTCCCTGACTGACAGTAGAACGTAACAAAATATACGCACTAAACATATTCGGTTAAATGTTCGACAAAAAAAACTTGGTTTTGAGGTTATGGCCATTTTTCAAGAATTTGGACCATCGTGCGCCGATATAGTGAGCACACATTTTCTTATCTTTATCGTTCGCGTATAATGTATTGACCTATTTGAATTAATTTTAAAACATCCATGTTTCTGTTTCTTATTTAATATTTTTAATTAGCTTTATTTCCTTCATTCACATATATTCTGCTTGCTTTTTATATCTTCTCTACCGAACTTTTCTTTTTTTCTATTTATGTTCTCTTCTATTCGTGTTACTTTTTTTTATATTATATACTCTGGTATTACGTCATTTTTCAATCTAACGCGTTCTCTGTCCCAACAACAGTTTTTTTTTCAGTCTCCACTTCTGCAGCTTGATAATTTTCTTCTGCATGCATCTTCGTACTATGTCTTCCAATTTTTTCCAATCGTCCTATTCTTCAGTTTAACTGTTCCATTTTTTCTTATTTTCTCATCGTATATTTTCATGTTTTTTTTCGTTCCAAAATATAATTTTTCTTTTTTTATAATCACTTATGACCATCATAATCTGATCGCAAAGTTCTATAAAACGATTCTTCAACAATTTTCTTACTTTCGGCTAGAACGTATAATGATGCCATTAATTCTATCAAACCAATTAAAATTATCGTCAACGATGATAAATATATCTGAAAAAAAAGATTATTCTTAATATAAGACGTACTATTCATTATGTTTATTTACAGTCATATTGATTTCTGTAGCGAGGATTTATATTTTCACTGAATAACTTTCCTTATCTTGTTAGTCAACATTGAAGTCTTATTAAATAGTCGATTAACGTTTGTGAAACAATCAAGACACTGGTCGCAACTTTTGTATCGTTAATCTGGTTTCACTTTTGATAAATCAATTCTCCATTTTAATTACGAAACTAAGATTTTTCTTTTCTATGCAAATGTAAGAAAGATATTTTTTAAAATAAAACTTCGATATTTTGTTCTTTTTTCCATTTATAAATTCATTTCAAAGTACATTACGAAAAGTATGGTGTTAATTGGTGAAAGTGAAACGAAAAACCGAATAAAGAAATTCCACAAGGTCATTTACTCACGTGAATAAAATGTAAATAGCTTTTATTTTTTTTTAAAATATGACATAAAGCACAATACAAAATATTGAGAAAATGACAGCCTCGATATATAGTATACTTAAAATGTATGATTCGGAATGGATGGAGTTTCCTATATGGTTAAATAACTTTGAATATTTAGTCGATTTTCTAGGTATACCATGTGATAAAAATGCTTATACTTTATTAACTATGATTGAACCTTTTACTTTATTGTTGATTGAGATAGAAATAGCTCCTGCCGAAATTCAATATCTTTCATACGATAAACTTGTATGTACACTAATGGATACATTTTCACAGTATGATGGAAAGTTTGCGGCTCGGTATCGTTTTGATACACGATTTCAATTTTATTACGAGTCCGCAAGACATTATGCCGATACTTTAAAGAAATTGATTGCTAAATGCGATTTAAATTATGACATAACCTCACTTTTACTCGATCGATTCATTATTGGTCTTAAAAGTGATCTAGCTAAAAACAAATTGCTACAAATACGAAATTTAACATTGGATATTGCTATTAATTTGGTCGAGAGTATAGAAATTTATGAGAACATATATTACGACGCTATAAGAATAGCTGATGAATACTACGAGAAGCTCAAACAGATTTTATAATAAAACGGACACAAATTTATATTTTAAATTAAATAAACAGCACAAATTTTTTTATAAGAACCTTAAGCAAAAGAAGTTTTGTAATTGTTACATATTGTTGCATATTATCTCACAGAGCACATTTCCTCCATTTATAACAAAGTTAAAAAAAAAAGTAGTATAGGAAAATGTTCCGTTTAAATTTATCAAAAAAAAGGAAGTTATCGCGGTAAATTAAAATTTTAATTCTATGATATATGTTATTTACTTGAAGCTTTTTGTTAATATTATTGAAAACAAAAATTGCTAATAATTGTGCATTTTCAAAAGACGAAAATGAAGATCTCTTTGTTTGTCGATCAATATTGTTCTTATTCTGTATAACTTACTAAAATATAACATTTTGTTTCGGATATTTTTGCAGGTTTTGACGTAGCACGTAGTCCTGCTTAGATATTTCAGATGTAACTAGTATTTGATGAAGTACTATATAACAAAAGCGTTAAATGATATTTTGGAAGATCGAAGAGAGAAACGAGTTAAACAAGAGTAAAACTTTACATGTTAATTTTCGTCAATGTTTAAATTTGTAAGTAATACTTCGTAAGCTATTTATAATGCTGGATGATATTGATGCTTAAATCAAGGACTCATGCAAGACGCCAAACAGATTCTTATTACTCTTCTGTTTTCTGCTCAACTAAATTTGAATACAGAAGTYATCAGGATTTGTAAAATGTCTAGTTCACAAAGAGATTTTTAGAATTCTTATTTCTTTTGCAATATTATACTTTTGATTTAAAGATTTCTTATCTTTTTACTTATTTTTATTCTTTGATCTTACATTGATATTTATATTTGACAATAAGATAAATTTTATGAAGACGAAAACTGTACTTTTTAAAATTATATTTAATTCTTTTAGTCTTGAGATGAAACTAATTACGATGTACAATAGATTACATATGTCAATATAAGATCATAGGGCAGTATTCAAGTTGTAAAGTATTTTACTCATAGTATAAATGTTACAAGAAATAACAATATAAAAACTTCAACTGTTTTCTAAACGAATAGATGAGATGCTGATTTAATCTCTATTATTTAGGTTTCTTTGGATTCCTTAGTCTTATCTACCGTTTAATATCTGTTGCTTATTTCAATGAGTTTCTTGATATAAGGATTAAGCTAATTATAGCTGGAATTAGTTTAGAAATTTAATTCCAGCAAAACCTTGGAAATGCTTAAATTAAAAAATATGACTAATTTTTTAACAAAATTCTGTAAACAAAATTACATAATAAATTGTTTTTWCCCGAGTGCAATCGCAATGTAAATTTACTTGACGAATTCCTATGAATTGAAAAAAATACATTTTTTTGTTTCAAAAAAAAAGTTTTTCTGGTAAGAATTAAAAAATTGTTCAGTTATTACGTTTGTTTTCAATTGACCTATCTATTTAAAATATAAATAGTACATTTTTTAAAAAATAATCTTACAGGCTGCTTGATATGTTTGGAATTTTGTTAATATATCACATAAAGAAACAAAGAACAATATGTTTAATTTAAATTATCTCAAATTGTTATCCTATAAAATTCCCTTAGATTACCACACTACAATATTTTAAAACATTAAGCTGTCATTAAAACATTATCGAAACTTTTAATCAACAGATAACACGGATACAGGCTAAATAAATATATAACTTTTAATTTTGTAATCAGAGAGAAATTAGAAAGAGATATTTTAAATAGTCGATAAAAAAGTCATTAAAATTAAAAGCATGAATTAAGAAATATTTACTTAACAAAGCTAATATGTAAACCTGTTAACTTGGCTACTTTCTATACTAATAGGCGAGCAAAACGTAAATGAATTCTATAATAGTTTTTAAAACTGTTTGACAAATATAATATTATTTTGAAAAATACAATTTAAAATAAATATGCTATTTAAAAATCTAAAATATAGCTGTTATAAGTGTGCGTTATCTATTAACATCTATTTAGTATTTTAAGATAGATTTACGATAATTATTTATTTAATTGCGTACGTTAACATTTGAACTGTTACATGCTTCTTATTGGGTTTAAATTACTGTACCAAGAATGTATACTACCTGTGTTTTAGCCAGTCGTAAACGTGTGAAATCACATTGAGCTTTGAGTAATATAAAATTACTTCATAATTTATACTTTTTATAGTTTTTTATTATCTTATTTTGTATAAGGTATATCTTTTATATTACATACTTTTTTTAGAGATTCTCATTGTAAAATAAATATTAAATTAAATGAAGTAACTGATTAATGACTATTACTCATTGAAACATTCTCCTGTTTTGTTCTGGCACACACATCCAGGCTGATACATACACACACATACACACACTGGTATTCACGGTACCTAATGAAACAAAAGAAGAAAGGGCCGCCTTAGCGACAAAGGTGTCGACTAGGCCCTTTGACGTCATGTATATCGTCCTGCAGCTGATCAAAAGTAGGTGAATATATTATACCTACGCACACATACATATAAATATCGTTTCGTTCTATTTAGCATACCTACTCATACACACAGTATACCGACACTAGATTTACAAATTGTTTTTTTATTTGATACTAAATTGATTTTTATTTACTTTTAATTGTTGAAAACATATTAATCTTTTTGCATGCAATTATTCTGACTTATCATATAGCGGTAGTGGGGAAGTAAATTTTAGAAGTTCGAGTAGTGAACGTTCTGACATGTGTTAAATGATTTTGCAAGTACTCATTATCGGAATATTGGTGTATGTGTTGATAGACTCTGTTTTATTCTTATCTGCGATTGACCATATATATATAGAGCGAAGGTTAATAGAATATAAATAAAATTAATTTGTTTTATCGATTTGTAATAGTAGTAATAATAATAATAATAACAATAATAATAATGTTTCATCGTTTGTTCAATTTATTGTCAATAAAAAATGTACTATCGTTTACGTTTAATTGTAGAAAATAAAATTATTTAAGATTGGTGATTTTGATTAACCATGGTAGAAATACACTCATATCACAATATATAAAAGCAAATATTAAAACTATAAAAAAATATATATATAAATATATAAAAATACAAAAACACTATAAAATACATATATTAATATTAAAACTACTTCGTTTTTTTTTTAAATATTATTCGTCACGATTAGTACTTTTTAAAGTTTTAGGAATTTCGATAAACTTTGGAGGTTAGACGAGTATTCAATAGTTTATATCTTTTTAATTTTTTTTAATTTAAGAAATATCATTGACGTTAAATATTTAAACAAATTCGTTTTAAATTGAATTAGCACATAATATAGTATATTTATTTCCAATACGATTTACAGTTGTTAGATCCCTGTCATTGGTTAAAACACAAATTTCGAAAACAGTTAATTGTTTTAACGGCCACTAGATGGCAAATCTCATTTGCTGTTACTCACATTAAAATATTATATTATGGTCTAAGTATAAGACTCAAGAACTAGTAAAATTTAAGATTATACATCACAGGATCATATCTGTAGTATATGTTCAAAACTGTTTAGCGTAAAAACGGAGCTATATACAAGGAGGACGATCGAGATAGGCGTTTGAGTCGAATTTGTGTTGTTGAAAATGACTAAATATCAAGTACGATAATTCTCCACGAGGGCGGCGATGGTGTTCATAAGTTCAGATTTAATTACGTGTGATTTTATAAATAAACAAATAAAATTAATAGTTCTTTTTGATGTTTTTGTTTTAATTACGAAGATTCGTTGTTTTAATCACGAAGCCTTAATTTTTTTACAAATGTGAATTGTAATTGAATTTTTTGTTTAAGATGGTGAACTATTGTGTTGTGGTGGATTGCATTAACAGTAAAGAAAACACAAGTCAGATCCAGCGAATCGACGCGCTCTCTAGTGGCAATAGAAATCGTTCTTTCATTGTGCATATTGTAGCCAGCGAATGTCCTCCTCCTTGTATACAGACTTCATGGGAGAAACGATGAAAGGAAGGGATTCCTTTCGTTGAGTTTTGGACTGCCTCTAAAAGATAAGAAGAAATAAAAGACGAGCAAGGGTATCAGAAACTACGGGTATCACTACATATATTCTCTTCGTTTTTCACACTATTTCACATAATTTGTATTCAATATAAAGTATTTACTTTTGTTCTCAATCAGTCAATCAATCAAATAAAAATAATATTACAATCTTATTATCCAAATTATCGTTAGTTTTTGTCTTAACTCGCTGTGAACTCGTGTGTATTATTATTTAAATAAAATATCTTGAACAAATACTGCGACTTCGCACTGCTACCTCTAACAGGCAAAGTACGAAAAAAGGTACTGATAACAGTATTATATACAAAAACATGCATTTCTCGAAAATACAAATGTTATTCTAAAAAAAATAATAAAAATGTTTAAAAACGAATGTATTTCTTACTTTGCTGGTTTCTTATTAGGAATTCGACAGAAGTTTAGTTTTATGAAGGTTTCACTTCTACCGCGTGTGAACTGTACGCATGTATTTTTTTTTTTTTCTAAGGAAATTGTCATGTTACTTACACTGAGATTGAAATCCGGTAATAGCAATTTAATTTGTAATTTTGTTTAATGTATTTTGTTAAAAAAATCAATGATACTTTTTAAATTAAACATTTCCAAGATTTGCGGGAATTGAATTTCTGAACTAATTTTAGCGATAACTAACAAAATCCTTATGTTAAAAAATTCATCGAAATAAGCAACGAGAAATAGAACAAAATATTAAAGGATAGATTTGGCTAAGCAAGTCAAAAAATCTGAAAAAAATAGGGATTAAATCAGGATCCCATCTATCCGTTAAAAGATAACAATTCAAGTTTTTATATTTTTATTTATTATAACATTAATAGTTTGAGTAGAAGATTATACGACTTAAAATACTACCCTTGTATTAATATATTTTATTTATTATATATTATAATTAAAAGTAATAAGCACATGTTTGGCGTTTTTCATAAGTCATTGATTCGAATATCAATATCATCGAGCACTGTAAATAGATTATGAAGTATTGTTTACGAATTTAAACGTTAACGAAAATTAACGGGAAAAGCTTTACTCTAGTTTGTCTCTTTTTTCTCTTCGATCTTTCGAAATATCATTTCACGCTTTCTTTGTCTAATACCTCAAGTATAAGTTACAGAAAAAATTTTTAAGCAAGACCACTTGCTACGTCAATCTCTACAAAAATATTCGAAACAAAATCTTACTTTTTAATAAGTTATACAAAAATAATAACAATATTGATCGAGAAAAAAAAACAATTCTTACCTTACATATATATTATAACTTCTTCTTTTTTTTTTTTATACATAAAAACACAACTTTTTCGTACCCTTCTTTTTATCTCTGTTATGAATGAAGGCAATGTGATCTATGAGGTTATATGCAACAATTTCCACTAGTTATAAAAACCTTTTTTGCTTGTAAAAGATGCTATAATTTTGAAACTCACTATCATCATAAAGTTGTTGATTATGTAATTGCTGATTCTTGAAGTTATTTTAAAATTTATACTTGTCTGTCTTAATTTGAAATGTGAATGTAGTTCTCATAGAATTCATCAGCTATTCTTTTAGCTTCAGAATATTCGTCCTCATAAGTTTCTATATTCTCGATTAATTTGATAGCAATATCCAATGTTAAATTTTGTGTTTGTAGCAATTTGTGTTTAGCTAGATCACTTTTAAGACCAATAATGAATCGATCGAGTAAGAGTGAAGTTGTGTCATATTTAAACTCGCATTTAGAAATTAATTTCTTTAAAGTATCAGCATAATTTCTTGCGGACTCGCAATGAAATTGATTTCGATTATCAAATCGATACCGAGCCGCATATTGTTCTTGATAAGACGAAAATAAATTATCCATTGTAGATATAAGAAAATCGTATGAAAGACTTTCAACTCCGTCATTAATCAATTTTTTTTGAATCACCAACAAAGTATAAAGTCCAATCATATTTAATAAAACTATAAGCTTTTCATCATCTGGTACAATTAGAACATCGATTAAAAATTCAAAGTTATTTAGCCATACATGAAAGTCCATGTATTCTGAATCAAACTTTTTGAGAAAATAAGAAAATGGGAATGTCGTCGTCTCAATATTATCCATTGTGGTTTATATCATATATTAAGAAACATTAAAAACTTTGTATATTTTATAAACGTGAGTAGTAGATGACCTGATGGAATTTCTTTAGTCGGTCTTTCGTTTCACTTTCACAATTTAACACTTTACTTTTCGTAATGTATTTTCAAATGGATTTATAAACAACAAAAGAATATAATGTCAATGCGTTATGTTTAAAAATATTGTTCCTAAATTTCTATAGAATAGAAAGGATCTTAGTTTCGTAATTAAAATGGAGAATTAATTTATCAAAAGTGAAATGTCAATTAGATTAACGATACAAAAGTTTCGACCAGTGTCTTGATTGTTTCACGAACGTTAATTGACTATCTAATAAAACTTTGCCGTTGACTAACAAGACAAGGAAAGTTATTCAAAGAAAATATAAATCCTCGCTACGGAAATCAATATTACTGCTAACAAACATAATAAACAGTACGTTTAATATGACGAATTTAAACCCTAACCAAAGTCGACTGATATAGTTTTGTTGTTGATTGTCTTCTTGATGTTAATGTCATGTTTTTGTAAACATAGATAAATTTTCTACATTGTACACATTTAATACGTTTTTTTCTCCTTCATTCCCTAAATATTTCGTTGCGCATTGGTTTATTATATTAACATATTAACTTTATCTTTTTTTCATATATTCTCATCTGTTTTATATACTCTTTTTTATCCCCTTTCTTAATCTAACGCGTTCTTTGTCCCAACAGCATTTTTGTTTTAATCTCTACTTCTGTACTCTTATTGCTTTCTTCTGAATGCATCCTCCAACCATTTTTTTCAGGGTTACGTCAACTATCTGATCCTAATGCTCTATAAAACGTTTTTTTCACAATTTTTTTTCGTTCAATATTCATAGTGTTATTTATCGCTTGTACCGTCAATTTGTGTTTTTTAAAAAACACATTTTTCAAGTTAACTCGGTCTTTATTTCCAATTCCTTAGTGATACTTCAAATTCGTCAGTGAATTAAATTGAAAGTGGGCATCAAAGAACAAAAATCAACCTAACGATCAAATCTATTTATTTTAATTATCAACATATATTTTGTTAATCATTATATCAAAAGTACGCTGATCACACAACAAATTGGTGACGAGAAATGTATCAAGGTCTTAATACGATTTCGAAATACATAACAAAAAGTACATATTGTTCATTGATAACAGTTCAACAAAAGGCCGAACAAAGAGCTTCCGAAAGGACATCTATTAATGTATTATAAAAACAAATAACATTTATATATTTGTTTTTTAAATATTTATTATAATGTTTATACTATAGACAAATTTTTTTTTGTATCACGAAATTTTCTTATTGATAAGTTTAATTCGAGGTTTACAAACTTTCTTCAATGCTAAAATTAGTTTGAGTTTCTGATCTATCAATTTCAAGTTCCAGATGACAAAAAGGTGCCTTTTTCATTAATTATGATCGAGCCTTTGATTTTCTTTATAATCCACAGAAAAATATTTCCCTTAACCCTTTCAGTATGAGAGAATTGTCCGCCATGACACTTCCGCTGAACCGAAAGTGTACACTTCCGAAAAATCTGTAATCGACCGTAAAAAAGAAAAGTTGAAAAAATTATCTTATAATTCAATTAGAAAAAATAACTTTTAATAATTTAATTTTTTTCGTATGTGGAATGTTTCAAAGTATGCACAAAGTGCAAAACAATGGCGAGGGGTAACCATGACGATAACAAATATATGTTACCGTCAAAGCCGGAAATCAGGCAATACTAGTAAATCGTCGGCATTACTACGAGTGTGAAGAGTCTTCAGACGAAGTCAGAAATAAGCCTTTTTGGAGAGTTTTTCCTATTCATCGAACATAATACTTTGATATTCTATAAGATATCAAATTACTATTTAAACAACGTTGAAAATAATACATCCTCGAGCACAGCTCCTTCCCCCACAAACACACCACTAGTCGCTCCCATACATACATAAAAACGAGCATGGTGGGGGTTATTGAGACTGTGTCCCTATAATAGTCCAGGCAACAAAGGAGAACTTGGAAAATTTAGCGGCCTTGTTAAAATTTGATATAATGGTAATTCGACGACGCTGAATCGAA
>NW_014569979.1:46979-49113 GCF_001313835.1 Polistes canadensis
TGCAAAAAAATTAGCACCATTCGATTCAGCGTCGTCGAATTATATCAAATTTTAACAAGGCCGCTAAATTTTCCAAGTTCTCCTTTTGTTGCCTGTACTATAACGGAAAATCTGTATTCTTTGTCCTTTATCGTATCGGAAGATAAGCGGGTTTAGAACGAAATGTTTTATACCTGCATTTTATTAAAAATGATTCGCGAAGAGCATACTAAAAAACAAATATTCTTATAACTAATTAAACACCTTTACTGCTCCGTGAATTCTTGTTTGCGAGTTTTTATACGCGGGTTTATAAGACTGTGCGCACTTGTAGAAATTGGAAGTTATTCTATACCGGTGTGTTATTATATAGGCCCCACTGTTAATTATCGTAGGTGAAGAATATATTATATTTAGACAAATATTCATAGAAATGTCCACGGAAAATCTGTATCTTTTGTTCTTTACCGTATCGGAAGATTAGCGGGTTTACAACGAAATGTTTTATACATGCATTCTATAGAAAATAAAATTTGTATTTAATATGCTCTTAGAATGATTTTCGATATAATAAAATGCATGTATAAAACATTTCGTTGTAAAACCGATCTTCCGATACGATAAAGGACAAAGAATACAGATTTTCCGTTATAGGGACACAATCTCAACAATCCCCACCATGCTCGTTTTTGTGTATGTGTATGGGAGCGATTAGCGGTGTGTTTGTGTGGGGGGAGGGGGTTGCGTCGGCCTGTGCTCGAGGATGTATTATTTTCAACGTTGCTTAAATAGTAGTTTGATATTTTATAAAATATCAAAGTATTATATTCAATAGAATTTTTCAATTTCCGACTTCGTCTGAAGGCTCTTCATATTCATAGTAATGACGAGGATTTACTAGTATTGCCTGATTTCCTGCTTTGACGGTAACATATACATATTCTATTCACGAAACATCACGGATGACTATAGTCACCCCCTCCCCCCCGTTCGTACGTAGCGTGGTGTTGGTGAATATAGTCACTGACTCGTAGCGAGAGTATTAATCAGACTATCAGCATATCAGAATATATTAATTTAACAAATATATTAATAAAAATAAAAAGTGCAGTGTTGAATATAAATGTACGTATACTTTAGCCCTCATCCTTAAGAACATTCTAAACGTACAATCAACATCGTTATCATATTTTCTAAACAATTATCTAATTAAATACAGCTACTTTTTTATTAAATTATATAAATATACATATTTTTTTTACAATTATATTTGTTATATTATTACATATATATTATTTTAACTAGACCTATCCTATTATATAATACTACAATTATTTAATATATATGTAAGATTTTTTTTTGTATTATTATTATTATTTATTAAAGTAATAATTTGATTGATTTATTTAATAACGTTTAACAGTAATTATTAAACGATTTAAGAATATATAGAGATAGAACGGTAAGCATCTACAATCTAAATTCACAATTTATCGTCACGAGATATTAGGTATTACTATTTACGCCATAATCCGAAAACAACCATCATAATTAGTGAAGAATACGCCGTACTCGACTCTTCGTCGCCTATCGTTATCTTTCGTGTCCCTTCGACGTCCCTCGTTGTCTTCCGTCTTTCTCGTTTTCTTTCAAAACCAACACTCGTTGTATAAACAATGAACTTTATCAGACTGCCCCCACCGGCCCTTTCCGTTGCCTACATATGGTTAACATCCCCTCCATCGTCTCTCGTCATTTTTTAGCATTCCTTCTAGAAACTTCCCGATGATTCCCGATCATGAATAAAGACTCTTCCTGTACTTCTGGATCGGGAACGTTTGAGAGACTTCGATGGGGCCACACAAAGACGATAAATCCAGACGGTGTAACCTTACAGCCTAAACAAATACTCTTATCTAACGAAACTGTTTCTTCCTCTTTCGTCCAACGATACATTCTCTCAGCCACGTATACTAATACCATCACACATATGACAAATAAAGAATAACATTTACTTGGTGATACTTAATAGTCCGGTCAATTTAGACATTTGAAATAATAAAAATTGCCGGAAAGCCAAATTTTGGTGGAGAGCTGTAGTTTACCATTACAAATAAAGTCTGAAAAGTCCCCATCGATTCTATGTGTGCTTAAA
>NW_014569979.1:53497-58810 GCF_001313835.1 Polistes canadensis
TTGACATACAAGTGTTAATGTAAGATTGAGATAACTATAAAGGGTAGAGAAATTTTCAAACCAAAGTATTATATCTATAAAAAAAGAAAGAATACGAACAATCAATCTGTAATTTAACAATATTTTACACATGCTGATAGATTCCCTATTATAAGTCAGTCATATATACAGAAAACAGTATAGTATCAACAAACTATTCAGCGAATTTCATGAGTCCTTTATTCAAGTATCAATATCACCGAGCACAATAAATAGTTTATCAAGTATTACGAATTTGTCCGTTGACGAAAGTTAATGTTAATACCAAAGCAAAGTCATTTTTTGCATCAATTTAAAAAAAAAAATATCAGAAACAAAATCATTTTTTGTCTTCAGTAAATTATACGAAATAATAAAAATATTGATCAAGAAAACAACGTCTCTTTCGAAGATTAATAATTATTATAAATTTTGTTTTTTGTAATATTAATTTAATATTAAATCACTGTAAAAACGTACTGCATTTTTTTTTTTATAGATAACGTTACGTACTCATTTTCCTTTTTATACTGGTTAAAATACCGTTATAAATGAAGGCAATGTACTCTATCAAACTATATACAGAAATTTTTATAAGTTATGAAAATTTGCTCTACTCATAGGGGATCGTATTATTTGTCGGCGTTTATCGTTTATTCGATTATCTTTATAAAATTAATGATCATAAAACTACTGGTTCTTGAATGTTTTTTGACATCTCTGCTTATCCGTTCTATGTTTCTGTATTTTCGAATTGTTTTTAATCCATTTCATCTAATTTATAGCGTATTAAAATGATTTTTCTAGAAATTCTATGCATTCGGCCAAATGTACTGCTTTATTGAACGATAATTTTTTCATTTTTAGTAATTTATCTTGAGCTTTTTTACTTCTGAGCCCAATTACGAATCGATTAATTAAATTAAACTTTGTTCTAGAACCATAATTGCATTTAACAATTAATTTTATTAAAGCGTCGGCATATTGTCTTACGGATTCGCCTTTAATTTGATCTCGCCAATCAAAACGAAACCTTGCCACAAACTCATCTTGATAGTTTGAAAATATTTCCTCCAATTTAGACATAAGCGTATCGTATGAAAAGCTTAAAAGGTTGATATGACCAACTTTTCTTCGAATCATTTTAATAGCCGAAGATTTTATCATATTTAATAAGAAATAAGATTTTCTATTGTCTGGTATTTCGAGTATTTCAACTAAAAACTCAAAGCAATTTTGCCATACAAGAAAAATCATGCATTCCGGATTGAACTTTTTCAGAATTTGAGGGGCTAAATATATTAATGTCTTCATTTTATCCGTTGAACGCATTTTATAAACAAATAAGAACTTTCTATATTTTATATCACGTTAATAGATAATCAGAATGCAGGTTCGAGCTTCTGATTAACAAACGAACACCTTACACTTTTGTAACATACTTCAAAAAAATATTAAGATCTTTATCCTATCCTCAATACTGATCTACAGTGTATTTAAAACAATATATTATTAAATCAGTATATACTTTTCGCGGTAATAATATTTATGCAGAAAATATATTCAGATGATTAAAATATAAAAGTGTTACGTTCACTGATACGTTCGGAAGAGAAATGAGAATAAACGATGAGAAAACTCTCGTTTTTCTTCAGTTACCCAATACTGACATATATTTTGAAACTCTAAACCTTTAGCCCCTTAAAGTCTATGAATTTGTAAGAAAATTTATACAGTTTAAAGGTTTGTTCACACCGCACCTAGGTGTCATGGCAATCGCAGAATATTTGACATGATACATTTACAATAAACACGAATTTTGACAGAATCAAAATTTGCAGAATAGTTCAAATTTATTTATCAATCGTGGCCTCTTTGTATTTGTCAAACAATTCAAATACATTAAATGTTACGAGAGTGGTGTGTTTGCCGTCTCTTCAAATGATGTAAGAAGACGTCATAATAAGCTAAAAGTGAGGTTAAGGTTTAATAAGATTATTACCGCTTCGTAAAATTCTCGAAAAATTAACCCACGCATTTGGACTATACATTAAAAAATTCATGGTATTTTCTAATCGTACACTGACGTTCCGCAATAGCTCGTAACACAATCTGTGACATAAGTGGGACAATTGTTTGTATGAATGAAAATTTTGTTTTAATTGTAGTAATTTTTCATGCGTTTTCTGATATTAATTTCAAAATCATTTGTAGAAGTTACGTAATATTTTCTGTTTGACGTTGCTTTTCTACAAAATTTATTTTCATTTGTTTTTATCAGAATTTGCAATGGTACTGTAGCAGTAGCCTAAAGCATTATTTTTGTGCTATGCATTGTTCATTAATATTTTAGAATTTTGTTGTCCTTCGCTATTCGACCATGTCTATATTTAAAAAATGACAAACTTGTAATCATATATTACCTAAAAAACATCAACTAAATACTTAAAAGTCAGTTAGCTATATATTAAAGAGTTTGTTTTTAATATTGAACTTGTGGACACGATTAATAGTAAACGTACCATGACCAAACAAATGACCGCGTCCAGTAATATTTAAAGATGTGTGGTAATCTGTAGAAATCCTATAATTTGTAAAATATTTCGTGAAAACACATGAAACGTACATTATTAATTTCTAAATAAAAAAAAGTATATTGTTCACTATCCAAATGGCTAAAATCTTATTCTATATGGAAATATATGTTTTTTTTAATGCTATCAATTGACCACTCACGATAGGAATAGGTATATCTTAAAGTTTGGTAGTTCAGTGGTAATTAATTGAGATATTAATTTGCCTATTTCTTCATTGTCCCAAGTATTTCCAAAAACTATCATATTTTCCTATTTTTTCGAACACTAAAAAATAGATCAGAGGTTCTTTCGCAGGTCTTTTTCTTACCTTCCACCAATGAGCACATTAAAGCTTTGGGAATGTTTCTCAAAGTAATATTTTTCAAATAAGCATTGTTGTGTTTTATTTAAAAATAACTATTTTCCATTAATACACAAGAGAATAAACGCAGTATCCTATCCTACTGAAGGTATAAAACTCTTAAAAAAGAAACTTGTAATGTTAACAGGAAAAAATTACAAAAGTTCTGACTCATATTTTGAAAGTTTAAGGTGAGACACCTTTATTAAAATAAAATTATAAAAAGTTTGTTAAATATTGCGAATTTAAACACAGACGAAATGGAACGGTAACTGTTTTTTCCTCGTTTTTTGTCAACTTTCTGTTAATGTATCATATTTGTAATATAAATGAGTTCGTTGACATTGTCATCTTAGAACCTGTTTCTTTCGCTAAGCTTCATCAATTTCAAATTACACATTTGTTCATAACAATAACTGATTTGATTTCTGTCTCACAAAATAATTAAGCAGGTCCGCTTGCTACATAAATCTCTACATAAATATACTTAATTAATTTTGTTTTTATATAAAACGGTATTGAAAATAAAAATAAAAATATTCTAAAGAAGATTAAGCATTTTACGTAATTATCTTTCGAACGTTTAGTCTGTTAATAAGAAATTTATATATAATTAGTAATAAAATCGAACAACATGCGAGTAAAACGAAATAAAACATTGAATCATTGCGATAACGTGCGGAATTCTTTTATGCAAAAAATACACAGTTTTGACGGTCGAGATTGTCTTTTTTAATTTAACTGTTATATTTTCTAAATAGCTATCATGTTCTATAACATAATCTATGTATGATTAGTCATAAAAACTTCTTTTGCTTGAAAAGGATGCTCTCCGGTGTTGTGCCCTTCTTGAATAAATACATTATCTTCAAACGATTGTGATGTCAAAAAAGTTATTAATTCGCGAATAACTTCTAAAAGGTTTGCTTATCTGGTTTGTATTTTTGTATTGTATATAAAACCTTTGGCGTGTTATTTATATATTATATATATAATTAAATTGAGGGTAAAACGTGAATATTATTTCCAGTGGAATATATTACACTATGTTATTTCAGTTTATCGTTATTAGTTTTTCAGTCTTTTTTCTCTTAAGTCTTCTTGCTRTATTATTGTCGTAAAGAGTGTTGGCTGAAGGGTTGAAGTGATTTAAGATCCTTGTTTTATTATTCTAAGACATCTGCTGTATCTCCTTTGATGCTGCAAGGATTTATATAAATCTTTACTTAAATTCTTATTTATCACGTATCACATATGACGAGTCAGTATGTTGGCATTGTATCGGAGTTTACAATATAAGGCATTATGCGGTATATAATTGATTACATGGCTTCCATTTTGGAAATGTATTTTTAATTTTTTTCATTTCTGGTCATCTGTAGTCAATTTCAGGTCATAATGCTGCGCTTTCAATTAATTTTAAGTCCATTATTGCATCTCTTTAAGTTCGATTTCTAGGGCGATTTCAAAAGCACGATCAAACAATTCTTCATACGCTCTTTCTGATGTTTCTTCGATTTGTAATTCTTTGATCATATCTCTAGCTTTCTGATTTTTTACCCCATTTCTAAACACTACAAACAACCGATTATATCGGTTACAGCGAAAATGGCATTTACGTTGTAGGGTTCTTAAAGCGGAAGCATACTCAAACACAGTTTCGTTGGCCTTTTGAGTTCGATTGAAAAAACGATGTATACGCGAAGAAAGTTCTTGGTACCACGAGTACAATAGCGTTGCCTTTGCCATCTGCGTTTGGCATATAATATGCCTGTATCTACCAGAACACATTAAATGTCCCATTGAATTATCCCATAAAGTAGACTTGTCAGATAGCGTTTTTAATCTATTCAAACGATTAAGAGCTTCAGCTATATATGGAGACATATCTTCCATTGTGCTTTATATTTCAAAAACAAACAAAATCTTTCTACGTTTTTAGCAATAAAATTGCYTTGAAATTCTTTTCCCTGGACACTTGCTATACTTTCACTAATAAACACTTTTTTCTTTTCGTAATTAATATCGAAGTAATTTTTTTAATTTAGATATACTTGATGTATTTTATGTACGCAAGAATGGGAAAGAACGAAGTCCCACGAGTAAAGTCAAGACGATGTATGATGTACGACCGACGATCGACGAATGGAAGCAGAGCGTTCGCGTACGAAGGAATAGGTTTTGTTCGGATTGTAGCAGTTAACTAGTGACAAAGAAATCCCTACTACAATCAGTGCTGCCACTCTCACCGCATGTTCTATGGCCAGGCGACTTTAGCGCCGCCACTCAACTGTGATTAATAATTTCATTGTTTGAGAGACAAAAGACACATTGTTACTTCTGTTTAACTAGTTAAAC
>NW_014569979.1:59015-68617 GCF_001313835.1 Polistes canadensis
TGTTAGAAAATAAATTAGTTAGTCAAGAAGTTGCACTTACTCGCTCCACAACGTATTAATCCTCAACGCATTTTTGTTATCCGTTTTTGTTCTTGTTTTCGTTTTGTTCTGTAATAGTTTATAAATAAATAAATGTTACATAAAAATAGTAGTGGTGATCAGAGTTCAAACCAATAGTATTCTAGTTCCTGATTCTTGCCGCTACATAATCGCGAGAAAGCTTCAAAAACGTTCTAAACCGGATGTAAAAAGAAGGAAATCTAAGATTTTAGGAATCGAGAATGATCGAAAAGCTGCCAAAAACAAAATAGGAACGTGGAGGGAAGCAATGTATAAATTAACGGCGGAAAAGACCGGAAGAGATCAGTTGAATCATTATTGAAAGTATTTTGAGTGGGAGTTATTGCATGAGCATTTAAAGAATTTTCCAAAAGACTTGAATACGTGTGTCGGTGTATCAGATAACGGTCGATTGTATCATATCACGTTTAATTGAAAATCGTGAAGCATAATTGTAAGGCTATTTCTATCCATACTATATTAAAATTTTGTGTATAAGTAGAATAAACTTCGGAGTACGTTAATAATCCACCTCTACGCAAAACCCTATCCTATATGTATAGTTTTAGGAACGAATTGATGAAATAAAATTAGAATATTGCTTTAAGATCTGTGTGTTTACCAAAATAAAAAAACTTAAATTTAATCGATATTCCAACGTTCTGAGAAATGTTTATCTACTCTATATTTATATGTAGACTATCTAGTTAATCTGCTTAGTGATAGAAGAGAATAGGATAATTTATTACCAATAAGTACTGATCACATGTCCTTGGTCTAGCAATCAATTTGACTTAGCGTTATAAACAAGTTTCAGATTATTTGAAATTTAAGCGTCGAGAAATATCAACGGTTTCTAATCTGTAATTGTTCACGATTTCATGCTTTCGTAAAAGTAAAAAATCTTTCTAAAAAAGGAAAATGTAAAAAGTCAATCTTATTTTTGTAAATATAAGAAAAGGATTAATTATTTATTYGTTTCCCCTTATTTTAAAAATATAATGGTGAACAACAAATTTGTATATCTTTAGAATTTATTCTACAAAGTAATTCAAACAGATAAAATCCAGAATTGAAACTTTGAATCTTTTTGATAACGTACTTTGTGATGATTTATTTGTGTCATGACGTGGCAAATATTCAAAGACTTCATCAAAGTTTAAAAAGACATAAACACATTGAGCACGATGCAAATTCTTAAGGAAATACTAGTCAGGCCACGCGCGTTAACTTACTATTAAAAAGAAAAGTTAGATGTCCGTCGCCGATGACGGTAAGGCCGCCGGAGCATTTTGAAGTGAAAACATCTTTAGAATCGTACTTTGAACTCTTATCTATGAAACGACGAGAAACATTTGAAATTCAATGAAACGAAAATAAGGAAACGACACTAAACAGAGCCAAACATATACATATATAGGATTTAGCCTGCGAGAAAATGAGATAGAATACAGTATACGGTGTTTTCTATTATCACGGTCTCCCTTTTGTGCGGTGCTTCGTAGCCTCCCCACTTTTGCTACGAAACGTTGTACGTCTGTGTTTCTGTTATGTCCACATATTGCTGTGCCGACCGAGAGGAAGCCGTCATTTTAGTGAGCATAGTATCTATATTGGACAGACCAATACTTGCTTTAGTCCAAACTATAAACTATTTTCGTCAAGGTTAGGCTGTTCGGCTACTCTCGGCTACTTTCGGCTATCTTTTCGTTGGTTATTTAGACGACACGGACCTCTTGTCATCGTGGTAGGACCTGGCACAGGCAATCGAAAACGCCGAACAGGACTTCTATGTTTTGGAAGATATGATTGAGGGGTGGAGCCTCAAATGTCTGTATAACGTTGTGATATCTGACGCACTATATGCTTGGAAGGTTTTTAAAGGGTTTGCCAAGTTAGTTTAGTTTTCTAAAGGTTTCGCTTATACCGCGTGTGACTTGCACGCATGTATTTTTTTCGTTTCATCGAAACTTCTTAGCACCTAATAGTATTCGGGTATGAGAAAAACAAAATATCGAAATATTACGTACTGCTATTGCATCTACGATTCATTCTCGAGACTTAGATTTGGGGATACATGTTTACTTTAATCAGCGTACAATTATATTGCACTTACCTGTACTCGTTAGAACCTTTAAAAGTTGCTGTAAAAAGCTTTAGGAATTAAAAGAAGATATTTGTGTGCTTGCTTCAAATACAAACAAATACGATAAAATACATAAGTAATTATATAAACGCAAGACTAACATGAAAATAAAATATAAAAGCTAAAATAGAACAAATATGTATAAAAAAATGAAACATATAATTGGCTTGTAATAAAAATATTTGGAAGTAATATTTAATGAATAAACATATTAATGTGTTTCATTTGAAAATATTTATTTTATATTTGTACATATGAGAACTAATACAGTATCCTATTAAAAGTGTAAAGTACTTAAAAAAAGAGTTTAATGTTAATAGGAAAAAAATTGCAATAGTTCTGACTTATATTCTGAAAGTTTGGCGAAAGCTGATGAAAAATTTATTAAAAATATACTCATAATCGTCAAGAAAGAGCGCAAATAGTTATTTAGTGCCCTACACAAGACTTTGTTTACAAACATGACACAGATTGTAAGTATTGTAAAAAGTTTGTTAAATATTATAAAATTATATAAATTAATATATAAAAAAGGACGAAACTTAACGGTTACTATTTGTCTCTCGTGTCTCGACGGCCCTGTGTTAACGTATCGTGTTTGTAAGCTAAAAAAGGTCGTTGACCTGTCGTCTTAGAACCCGTTTATTTCGCTTAACTTTTCGATTTCTAATTACGCATTTGTTTTTTACAATAAATAATTCGATTTCTGTCTCACAAAATAATTAAGCAGGTCCGCTTGCTACATAAATCTCTACATAAATATACTTATATTAATTTTGTTTTTATATAAAACGGTATTGAAAATAAAAATAAAAATATTCTAAAGAAGATTAAGCATTTTACGTAATTATCTTTCGAACGTTTAGTCTGTTAATAAGAAATTTATATATAATTAGTAATAAAATCGAACAACATGCGAGTAAAACGAAATAAAACATTGAATCATTGCGATAACGTGCGGAATTCTTTTATGCAAAAAATACACAGTTTTGATGGACGAGATAGTCTTTTTTTATTTAACTGTTATATTTTCTAAACAGCTACCATGTTCTATAACATAACCTATGTAACTTTTGACTACTCATAAAAACTTCTTTTGTTTGAAAAGGATGCTCTCCGGTGTTGGACGTTCTTGAATAAATACATTATCTTAAAACGACTGTGATGTCAACAAAATTATTAATTCACGAATTATTTCTAAAAGTTTTGCTTATCTGGTTTGTATTGTTGTGTTGTATATAAAACCTTTGGCGTGTTATTTATATATTATATATATAATTAAATTAAAGGTAAAACGTGCATATTATTTCCAGTGGAATATATTACACTATGTTATTTCAGTTTATCGTTATTAGTTTTTCAGTCTTTTTTCTCTGAAGTCTTCTTGCTGTATTATTGTCGTAAAGAGTGTTGACTGAAGGGTTGGGGTGATTTAAGATCCTTGTTTTATTATTCTAAGATATCTGCTATATCTCCGTTTATACTGCTAGGATTTACAAATCTTTACTTAAGACTTTGACGTCCGCGTGTTTCGACAAAATTTCCTCGCTTGGCGCCGGCAGCTTCGCTTACGACCGGTCGATCTCGGAAGTAGTAGCCCGGTATGACGACCGATATTTCGAAGTTTTTTTATGAATTTTTTTAAGTATGAAAATAAAATGCGATCGTTTCGAAATTTTTACATGTTTTTATAGGTGTTTGAAATTGTCCAAAAAAATTTTTTTTAAATTAATTTACATTGATTTGTCAATAATTTTGTCTGTCTAAGTTGAGTCCTCGAAAAATAGTTTAGTTRTTTCGGAGAAGCATACTACCTTCCGTAGTCATTGGAAATAAAAAATTAAAGACATTATTGTTCTGTAGGYCTTATTCTAATGAACTATCTAATACTATGCATATTACAAAAAATAAAAATAGCAGAGTTATAAAAAAAAGGTTTTCAAAATTAAGATTTTCTTTAGATAAGTTTTTTTGAAAAAGTTAATTTATTATAAAAAATGTAATGTTTTAAAAGTTASGTATTTAGCTATGTGTGTCTAAAATAACAGGTTCAATTTTTTGCCTAATCGGTGAATAGTTTTAAATCAGTGCTTCCTCGAAATTCCGAATACGTTATTTTGAGAAAAACGCGTTCAAAGTTTTTTAAACTTTCACACACACTACAACGTGCTTGTTTCTTTTAAGTATAACTTTGAAAATATTCCACATTTTGATCAGAAACTTCCGGATAATATTTTTAGGATTTTTTTTTTGCAAAAACTGTAAAACAAAATCAATTTTTTAAACCCGTTACACCGGCCTACTACCTAAAATTATCGGGAGATTATAAATTGTCAAGTTTTATTAATCTCATCGTTAGATCTCATGAGTTACCAATCCTGTCCCTCTATTTTCCAAAAATTTCGAAAATATACATATATAAATAAATGTAAAATTTGTTTATTTTATATATTTCTTTTTGTACATTTTCTTTAGTACTTAGTATTTTTGTTTAAAATGATATGAAGAGAAACAATTTCCAACATGTAATGCAACTCCACAAGCCTTGCACATTAAATTTGTTGCCCTTCTTTTTTTGTTTTTGTAACATACATGGCAGTTTCTTCGTTTTCGTTTGTTTGTTTCGGAAATGAATATTAGCTGGTGTTGCGATAGCTGCCCCGAAAGTCTCTCGATCGCATCATAGTGATGAGACGCATGCGATGAAGTAGCGACCTCCAAATTTTGCTCAACAGCAGGTAGATGATATTTTATCCACATACCAGACACTTTCAATAAAAAATCATGAAATCGGAGACTCTTGTTTTCTGAATTAAAATGTTTATATGTCCTGAATGCATTAAATAATGCGCAATTAAAAAGGTATATGGAAACCTTTTTTGAACATTTTATAGTTTTTCTGTAAATAGGATAGTAACTCAGATATTGGTCTGTCCGATCCACTCCTTTCATGTATTTGTTATAGTCCAATACACTTTCAGGTTTTTTTATTATGCAATTGGTTTTTCTGCATTTCGTTTTAGTGTCAATCAAAGTGGCACTATGTATCGTAGAGATAATTCGTATCATTTTGGTTTTCGAAGCTTTCCATAATTGGGCGAGTACTTCACCTTTTCGTTGATGGCAAGCTTTAAACACATAGAGTTTTGTGTGCTCTAATTTATCAGGAAATCCTCTATTTTTCGGTATTGTTCCACAAACTCGAATTTTTTTCGCAAGCAAATTCTCCGCAAGTTCTACATTGTTGTAATAATTGTCCATGTAAAGGTGATGCCACTTTCCATGACAACGTGCCAATAGTTCCATCACTGTTTTTGATAAGGGCTGTCCAGCCCCGGAATATATTTTAAATGAGGAAATATATCCTGTTTTAGAATCACATAGCATCCGAATGAGTATGCCATATTTGGTAACTTTCGACGGATTGTATATTTTAAATTGTAATCGTCCCCGCCATGGTATTATACCTTCATCAATTGAGATGTTTTGATCAAGATTAAAATTTTCTTCAAACTTTTCGGAAAAATAATCTATTATAGGTTGCACTTTAAAAAGTTGGTCGGCATTATCCGGTTTATTATCGTTGTCGGAAAAATGTATAAATGATAATATTTGTCTGAATACTGGACTACTGGAGTTTCTAACAACGGATTCGTTGACCAATAATCATCTATCTTTGCTTTTTTTACAATTCCCATGAGGATAACAAGCTCAAACCATTTTTTGAGTTCGACTGCCGTAACCTTGACAAATTTTAAATTTTTTGTTCTACTTTCCTTCTACCACAATTTTGAATGTAGTATTTGTTTGTTCCGTTGCTAATTGATTCAAATAAATCGTCCCCAATAAATAATTCCACGATATCCTTGACGCTCTTTATATCTTCGGGAAATACGTTTGGACCCGGAGACCCTTCAAATTCATTATTAGTCCTCCGTACATCAAAGTCTGACCACAATACATAGTCTTCTTCGTCTGATTCATCTAAATCAGTTATCAGCCGTTGCGTTCTCAGCTGTTTTCTTATAAATATTGTACTGTTGTCCGAAGATTCAGAATCGGCACAGTCGATTGGATTTTCAGAAAATTCATCCGCGCATTCATCGTACATAATCGTATCTTCTCTTTCGTCTACCATTATAAAAAGGCAAAACAACTAATAAAAAAAAAACTTGCCGACGTTTGTAATTTATTGTTACATGAACGAAGAACCAACAGATACCACAGATCACCAACAGAATGCAAATGATAGTAAAGTACAAAAATTGAACCTCCGTGTTGTGCACGCTTTCGTGTCTACGCTTTCTCAATCTGCTTGAAGAAAAATGCTATCCTTTTCCACTTCTGCGTTGTAAGAATGGAATGAGTGTATCCAGAAAAACACACTTCAGTTGTAAAGAATTAAATAAATTGCAGCAGTCTTCCCACGCTAATGAAAAGTTTTCTCCCACCAAGGGCACCGGCGTGATTTTAAAAGGGAGGTGATTGAAAAAGATTACCACTTCCAAATTATAGCAAACAAGATAGAATGTTGAATGTAATAGCTATATATAAATATTAAAAATCTCCAGATGTTTCAAAAAAAAACAATACCCCATTGTAAACTTGCAATTAGTAAATTATCCTTTTTTGTCTGTAAAACCTATTCTCAGATATCTTTATCATCGATCACCATGATAGAGAAATTTCGTTGCGACAAATTCTTTACAAATTCAAATAAAAGACGGAGCGGACACCAATGTGGTGTAACCGGCGATAAAGCAATTTTTGCGCACGACACCAATGTGGTGTATCCGGCGACATTGGAACTTTTGTGTGCTTGACACCACTGTGGTGTCGTCGGACGTCATAGTGTTAAATTCTTATTTATCACATATCATGACATGTCAGTATGTTGGCATTATATCTGAATTCACAATATAAAGCATAATTGATTACATGGCTTTTATTTTTTTGATGTATTTTTTTTTTAATTTCTGGTTATTTGTAGTCAATTTCAGGTCATAATATACCACTTTCAATTAATTGTAAATCCATTGTTGCGTCTCTATACGTTCGCATTCCAGGGCGATTGCTAAAGCACATTCAAACAATTCTTCATACACTTTTTCTGATGTTTCATCGATTTGTAATTTTTTGATCGTATTTCTAGCTTTTTGACTTTTTAACCCAGTGCTAAACTTTTTAAACATCTGAGCTTTTTCCTGATTGTGAAAACAGCATGTAATCACTAGAATTTTTAAAGCGAGAACATACTGAGACACAGTTTCTTCAGGCATTTGATCTCGATTGAAAAAACGATACATTGCCAAAGAACAGCTTTCACGCCCGGAGTAATCTTCCGTTAACTTATATGTTAATACTGAGTATGGAAAATCCAAGGGGTTATCAGAACCGCAGCGAATTTTAAGTATTTTATAAGGAATTATTTGTATTATATCTATTAAGAAAGGAACCTTTTCTTCATCTTTCACTCCAAGTAAAAAGACTCCAGTTTCAAATTTATTTAGCCATATAGGGAACTTGTCGACTGTCGGATTGAATCTGTCCATATGTTTAAGAGCTTCTGCTGTGTACTGAGATAAATCTTCAATTCCTTCCATTGCACTTTGTATTTCAAAAACAAGCAAAATCTTTCTCCTTTTTTAGCAATAAAATTGAACTTGAAATTCTTCTCCCGGGGTCACTTGCTACACTTTCACCAATAAACACTGTTTTATTTTCGTAATTAAATTCGAAGTAATTTTTTCTGGAATAATTGTTAATTTTAATATTTATATATACTCACGATTTATATTTATGTATAGTTGAAGAAACGAATTAACGTAATTTAGTTAGAATATTGTTTTGAGATTTTTGTTTACCAAAATAAAATTATTTAATTAAATGTTAAACATACACCTTAGCACTTACGATTCACATAAGAATCGTTGCGATACAAGCGAACAATTCGAGTCGAATGAAAACACAAACTAATATTAAAATTTAGAAGAAAGCCTAATAGGCATAAACGCAACTACGCACTAACGATCTTTATAGTAAGCTGTTCTATACGAAAATGATTACGTGTTCTACCCATGCACATACCCTAAGGCACGACACCATACCCTCACCTTGCATGCCTTTGCACGCCCTCTCAACTCATACTAATGCCGAATTTACTGAAGCAATTCGGCGCATAGTATAAATTCCTTCCCACGGGTTAAGGCCTTAGAAACGTCCAAAATTTTGAAGGAGACGGTACATAGATCATATATATTCCAAGCTTTTAAACAACAGTATACATTTCTATCGATTAATTAACTATTATTTTAATTCTCTAATACACTCTTCTTATATTTCTGTTCGTTTTAACACATATATATTGATTGAAATATTACATTACCTATTAACGTATTTTAAATAGAAAATAATGTTGATATATTTTTCTTTTATGTTTTTAGATGACTTTTTTAAACTTGATTTTAGATCCTATACACCGAGCTTTTAGACAACAACAGACACTTCTATCGATTAATTAACAATTATTTTAATATTTAAATGCACTCTATACTTACATTACAGGAAAATTTTATCCTCAAAGTCGTCACTGTGCAGGAACGTTAAAATAATTCTTTAAAAATGAAGATATTCGTCGTACAGACACACGAAACATAAATTTTTTCGACATACACTACATTTTATGAATGTAGGCTTCTCACACGTACACGGATATTTCAAATCGTCAGATTCAACAACAAACCTTTGAGATTTTCTTCTATTTGAATCCCTTAAAAGACTAATTTTTAAAATATATGTATAAATGCATTTCTGAACTCACACACATGTTTATACTTTCTTTTTTTATATTAAATTAAATATAATTATTTAATTTTTAGTTTATAACAATATGACTATACTATATATACTATTAAACAATGTAACATATACTATCATATATTATTAAAGAATACTGTATTCTTTGATAGTATTGTACCATCAACGCGTTAAGTACCTACTTTTGTCCCGGTAGTAACTAAAATGAAACTAGGTAGATAAAAAAGGGGATTTGTTAGCTTTTATGTACTTCTGTATTCTTTGGTAGTACATAATGATGGATTATTTTTTACATCGTTGCTGTAATCTACTCGAAAGTCGCATTTCTACAAAATTAAAACTCAATATATACGAACAACTGTTGAGAAAAATACATGTTTAAGGGGTTACATGGGTTTGGGACTTTCAAAAAAAATTTTTTTTTTTTATTTTTTTTCAATTCTACAACTCATCTAGAATATTGTATTCAATTTTTAAGTCGATAGGAGTAGTAGTTTTAAAGATAGAGCCCTGGGAAGTTCCACTCTTTAATGGCTCTTATACCAGCACTCAAATCTTTAAACGCGTTTTTCTCAAAACG
>NW_014569979.1:70057-78667 GCF_001313835.1 Polistes canadensis
ATAGTTTTCGAGAAATCTTGACAACCGACTTTAGAAGAAGCGTTTTGAGAAAAACGCGTTTAAAGATTTGAGTGCTGGTATAAGAGCCATGAAAGAGTGCAACTTCCCAAGGCTCTATCTTTAAAACTACTACTCCTATCGACTTCAAAATTGAATACAATATTCTAGATGAGTTGTAGAATTTAAAAGGATAAAAAAAAATTTGTTTGAAAGTCCCAAACCCATGTAACCCCTTAAGCAAATAATTATTAATTCCTCAAACAAATTTGATATTACTGTGCCAATTCACGTCAAGAAAAAGAAACCAAAAAGCTCGTAAAAAATAGAAAAATATACCAGATCTAAAATTTAATAGTGCAGTCAAAATTGCAGAGCAAATAGAACTTTACAAAATAAACATTATTGTTTAAACTTGAACGAAACAAAAAAAAAACAAATAAGAGTTGGACAAGTAAACTTTTCATCAATGTAGTTTTAAATCATTCATTTTCGGAAGATACTTAATTAACTAAAGAATCCTACCACATTACAGCATCTTTTAGAAGTACAAAAAGTTTAAAAAACTAGAGGAAATTGTCAAAGAAGTATGCAGCCAAACATAATTTGTTTTAGTTAAAAAAATCAATGAAACACTTTTTATGCACAAGTTTAATGTTCTAATTCTAGATGATAATTTGTTGAGGTGTTATATTTATAGCGATGACATAACATAAAAATTTACATTTGACACTAAACATTTCTAAAACGATAACCTTGGAATATTGTGGTATTATTAAATAATTAATTCCTAAATAAAAACGAAATTTATTATCGATATTTATTTAAGTAATGGCGTAACAGAAAATATTGTTTATAAAAAAATGCTTATTAAGATATTGACTGATGCAGAAAAAGTGTTTCTCAAAATATCATAAATTTCTTGAAATCTATAAAAGCATTACGACGGTAGGAAAAGAATAAACAAAATCAAAGCAGTAACAGTTAACGTTTGTCTACATTTTAATTTGAAATTTTAAAGTACCTGTTTATTATTCTCAGTTAAATTGATACCTCTATCAAGGACATATATTAGACGATAATTAATTGCTTCTTGCTTTTTTTCTATCATTAAACAGTTAAATTTAGGTAACTAGTTAATCAGCGTACGTTGGATAGTTAAGATATAAATTAACACTTTTGTATTTCTATTGCTGTTAATATTATAAAAGTGTGAATACAATTCCTTATTTTTAATACAATAGTACAATCCTTCATTAATATATAACCAGAAAATAAATATTTTTGCACGAAAATTATTGACATTTTTCAAGAAGAAAAAAGGATTTCTACATTCATTACGAAAAGGACTAAATGTTCTTTGGAGATAGTGAAACAGAGAACACCAAAACGAACTTTGGAAAAATCGTACTATATTATTTTTCCAATCGTACATTTATGACAATTACGTACTGTAATAAATAAAAGATTTTCTTTGTTTTGGAAATAATAACGAAAATAGACAAAACATTCGAATTAGTATATATATAACTAAAGTTAAATATTGTATTATTTATACTAAGGACAAATGTAGGGCGCAAAATATATTCCTCTCTCCACTTTTATCTAAAAGCAATAAAATTTAAACTGTGACTCGTTGAGCATACGTTAAATCGTTAAGATATTGGTTAAGCGTTTATCTGTTTCATTTCGTCAATTATATAGTTTTATAATACAATTTATAATTTTCATCGCGATACAAATATAGGTTACTTTTATATCAGTGTCAAATATTTCATTAAGTATTTAAAACGTATAAGTGTTACTAAAAGAAATTTATTTCGAATTACATTACGGAAAGTGTATTGCTGTTATTGGTAATAGCGAAACGAAAATCCAAACAAAAGAACTTTCCAAAATTATCTATTTACGTATAAAACGTATTAAAAAGGGGTCTTCATTTTTGATAATAATGTGCAGCGTAAGTTTATTCGACGAAGATAATATAATAGCTCATTATCAATTTCAAGCTCTAGCAATGATGCAAGTTTACGAATCAGAAGAAAAGGAAGCATTTTATTTGTGGTTAAATAGATTTGAATATGTAGCAAATATTCTTAGTATACCAGAAGATAAAATGGTTGATTTCTTCAATAGAATGGTGGATAATGAAGTCCATAAGCTTGTCTGTCTGAAGAACCAGTACGTCAACGTCCATGGACTTTCATACGTCAGGAGAATAAACTATTACCTTCAAATTTTGTATAATTTAAAAAAAGAAAATCCTCAGAGAAAACGTTTTGAAAGTCGAAAACAATATGAACGAGAATCGATTAAAAGATATGCTGAAAATTTACAAAAATTGCATAATAAGTGTTTCTATGTACATCGTGCTGATGAAATATTATGTGAACAATTCTTTAATGGAATCAGCTACGTTGAAATAGAACAATACTATAATAAATCTTTAAAATTATCATTCGATGAAACGGTACGAATGGTCATCGAATTGGTAAAAGTTGATAATTATATATATGATGCTGTTTCAGTGATCCATACTTACAGTCTAGCGAAAGAATGTAAATTTCATACATGGTTAAATAAATTTGAGTATGTAGCAGATATGATCGGGGTACCAGATAATAAAATGATTGAATTTTTCAATAAAATGGTGGAAAATAATGTTCATAATTGTATCAGGGAGGCTAACTCTTCTATCGACTTCTCTGAACTTTCATATAAACAAATGATATATTATTATTTTCGTAAATTTGATTCTTTCTATGAAGATGATTTATACAAAGCTCGTTTCTTC
This sequence comes from Polistes canadensis, assembly GCF_001313835.1. Classification (NCBI taxonomy): domain Eukaryota; kingdom Metazoa; phylum Arthropoda; class Insecta; order Hymenoptera; family Vespidae; genus Polistes; species Polistes canadensis. The sequence goes on from NW_014569979.1 coordinate 72,849, forward strand.
GATCGAAAACAATATGAAGAAGAAAGGATTGAAAAATATGCTGATAGTTTACGAAATATATATAATATGTGCAATGATAAAAATCGTTTGGAAGAAAAATTATGCGAACAATTTATTAATGGATGCCTCAACAATGAACTGAGGAAATATTTACAAAAAATTCCTAAATTATCATTCGTTGAAACAATGGCGAAGGCAACTGAATTTTTAAAACAATGTGATAGTACTTTTTATGTAGATCGTGTACTTTCTATGATTAATATTTACATTCCAAGTAATGAAGGACCTTTTTATAAATGGTTAAATAAATTTGAGTATGCAGCAGATATTGTCGGAGTTCCAGATAATAAGATGGTTGAAGTTTTCAATAAAATGATAAATGATGATGTTTATAAATGTATCGTGGAGACTACCCCTTATGCAAATTTTTCTGAACTTTCATACGATGAAATAATAGACCATTACTATAATTATTTTGTTAATTCCAGTCAAATTAAAATACAAAGAAAACGTTTTAAATGTCGATATCAATATGAAGAAGAAACGATACTACAATATGCTGATAATTTACGAAAATTATGTAGGAATTGCTGTTATAAAACTCGGTTTGAATCCAAATTATGCAGACAATTCATTAAAGGAATTCGCGACAATAATATTAGAGTTTATTTAAATAAAATGCCTTCAACAACTTTCACAAAAATTGTAGAAGAGGTAATTAATAGATTTGTAATAAAAGAAAAAATTTGACAAAATGAAGAATCGTGCTGAAATGAACTATCAGCCCTTAAAAAATATACGAAAAAAACAGAATAAACGAACCAAAAATTTTCACAAATTTAAATGTCTAATAAGTTTGCAAGATTATTTATTAATAAAAGATAAACACAACATTTTAATATTTTCTATCAGCACAAGAAGTATTCAAAATTAGTGAAACCATTGCATGACCTATTTCAAAGTAAATAAGCTTCAATAAAAACAATACATTACAAAAGGTTAAAAGAAGATGAAGTAAGCAAAAATGCTGTGATTTTATACTCAAAACACATATTCCTGCACGATATCGAAAAAGATTAAATATTTAGTTTTTAATTTTTATAGTTAAGGAAATATATTTATTTTTAGGCATAGGAAATTTGTTCTTTACATTAAATGTTTTAAGGAATGAGACGAGATAAACTAATAATTTAATTTTCATTTGAAATAATATCGGTATTTATGAATATTGTTTCTTGAATAAAAACACAATGTATTTATGATATTTATGTAAAAAGGAATAAATTAGGTGATCCTAATACGAAATTTTTAGTTTATACAGTCGAAGCAGTTCATATAAGAAATAAAATGTTATTAAAATATTAAAGATTGTATGAAAAATTTCTTTTGAAGATAACAATTTAATAAATATATTTAACTCTATAAAACCATATGAAATCGTGTAAAGATAATAATGTAACTTTTGAACTATTTATTATGACTATTGTTTAATATATTATTATTTTCATAAAAGGCAAATGTAGAATCGTTGAAGTAGCGAGATAAAAGTAAAATTTTTTTAAAATAATCTTTTTTTATTTGTTCGACGAATTTAAGACATTAGAGCTGATTCGTATTGCACGCTGAATAGGTTAGACTGCGTCGGCATTAATAAGGTCGCGAGGGCGCGCAAAGGCGCTCGAAATGCATGCGGAGGCGCCTTATCATGCGAGAGGTATGGTAGAGCGCCGTGAGATGTATGGAGGGGATAGAATGTGTTGGGCCTTGTGCACGCACTTCACTCACATTCTGGCTTACATTCTGGCTAGTTCAGAAAGCAGTTCGTTTCCTACTAAGAGAGTTATGCCATATTGGCATTGTTTTGGTCAGCTTAACTTGAGCGTGCGAGATTTGATAAACAGTGTGTTGAGTTGCGTGAGCGAGAGGCAGGTGCGAAGGGGGTAGTTTGGTGCTTGCCATGAAGAAAGTGTAGCTATTTACTAACCTACCAGAGACTGTAGGGTTGTAGCCGCCTAGACTACAACCAGAGATTTGTGATTTGGTGCTTGCCACCAACAGAGTGTAGCTATTTACTAGTCTACCAAAGAGTGAAGGGTTGTAGCCGTCTAGGCTACAATCAAAGATTTGTGATTTGGTGCTTGCCACCAAGAGAGTTGTAGCTATTGACTAGCCTACCAATTAGAGAATGGTTGTAACCGCCCAGGCTACAACCAGAGCTTTGTACCAGTACTGGCTACCAGCGTGGGTGAGACTTATAGTCGGGCAGTTGCAACAAAAGATTTGTAACGTGTCGGCAGGCTACCAACGAGGGAAAGGTTGTAGTCGCCAGGCTACAATCAGAAACTTGTACCAGTACTGGCTACCAACGTGGGATAAGGTTGTAGCCAGACAGGCTATCAAGGTTGTAGCCAGACAGGCTATCAAGGTTGTAGCCAGACAGGCTATCATGGTTGTAGCCAGACGGGCTATCATTAAGTAGTGGTAGTGCGACTTGCGATAGAGAAAAGCATGCGTCTGTAGAGCGGATACTAGGCCGAATCCGCGTGCGTCCGGTTACGAGTTTGCGGCGGAGACGTAAGGTAAGAGAGCTTCTCTAGCGTGCGACAAAAGATACATCACGACGTAATTGCGTTACTTCATTCTTTCTTTCATCTATCCTCTCATCATTATCTGTCTATATACCATATTTCTTCTTAAATAAAGCGTTCACTTGCCCCTGCTTTTCTCTCAATTCCATGAGGGTTTTTATGCCGAGGCAAGCAGCTCTGTTCCGCGTAAACCTTTGTTGACTTATTTATCTATTCTTCCCTATCTCACTCATTCCAGCGTTGAAGTTATTATCGAATTCATTACATTATTCTTGATCATTTTCGGTCATATATAAATGCTACAAACATTATTTTTATAATACGTAAATATAATATCTTAAGAAAATGTCACCAAATTCTTAAAACTTAATTCGAAGTATAGGTCATGTTAAATCTTATAAACGTGAACCATCTACATTCTACGTTCGAGTACAATTAGAAGTATAGTTGAACGGTTGACATTGACTACCTGTTTTTGATTGCTCTTACCTTCCAACATTTTAATTGTTACAAACTTGTAGTGAACAGACGTTTCAAAATTATTTTAAACATTAATTCTAAAAATAGAAAAAGTTTTATAGTTATTAGAAAATACATTAGTAAAGGTCCGAGCCGTTGTTGCCGTTTGTTTTGTTTAATTTTGTTTTTACGCTTATTCTGTAGGAAACAATTTGGAAAACGAAAAATATATCAAATGTGCTCAACGGATGATAATCTAAAACATTAAAACTGTCCGCTAGGTCTTAATAACTGGTGCAAGTGCCGAAAAGCTGAAGCTTACGCAGAAAATTTAACACTTATTGAATACCTTGCACTCTATACAGAAGTTCAAAAGTATGTAAAGCCAATATTTAAAGATAGATTCCGAGATTAATTGCTCGAAAGATTTGTTGCTATTCATACACAGAATGCAAATGAGAGTTTTAACTCTACCGTTTGGCGTCTTGCTCCGAAGCACTTAGAATCAGAATTAAAAACTATTAAAATTGTCGCGTATATAGCAGCTGGAATATTCAATAAAAGATATATATCTCTTATACAAGTAATGAACAATTTAGATATAATAATTGACAGACAGTGTAAATCATACGCGTAGAGAAAATAAATAAACATAAAGTGACTCGAAAAAATCGGCACAACTTTTTAGCGACTAAAAAAGTTTGTCAAGCACGTGAAAAAAATCTTTTAAAGAAAAATAACTTCTACAAGTTACTGAAGGACTATTATATGCCACTGGTGGTGGTTTAATAGTATGAGATGTTGCTTCTATAATAATATCCATTTGTATCTATCTTTTCAATGAGTTAAAAAAATTTGATAGTGATATTTCTTCTAGCCAGTGTTTTATCTCGGAATTGTTTGCATGCGAGATTATTTTACACTTTTCATTTGCTATTAATTTTTTTTGTTTTTGATTTTAATCATAAGTTGTCGTTTGACTGTCATGTTCTTTGTAACTTTGTAACCAAAAACACCCGCTTGTGTCCAAATTTTAGGAGTCTACAATTTTGTGTAAGTTTACCTTGTAATATAATACTTTTCTTTCAGATATATTTGTCTCCGTTGACGATAATTTTAATTGGCTCGATCAATTCTTAGCATTATAAGACGGTTTAAGCCAATCTTAAGTCACTTGTTTACTTTAATCACTATATGCAAAGCTTAAAATGTAAATAGTGTAGGATCCGTGAAAAAAATTGGGCCGTTGGACCGACTAGACCGGGACTCGAACGCGGATCTTTCGCTTTCCGGGCGACTGCTCTTTATCCATTGAGCTATCGAGGGCCCACGTCCAATCTCTTCACGAACGCCTATTTAAGTAATTTGGTTTGGAGGCGCTCATCCCACACTCTATCCCCCTGCAACAACATTCGACCCCGAATGTTCCGTCAATTTTAAACTTCTTTTTGAACCCATTTATCCTTTTTTACGTCGTATGTCTTTACGTCTTCAATGCTGAACTCGCTGCTGGGCGCTTAATATAAAGGTGGCTGCCTAGTTCCCCAGCCAACTTGTTCAACGTCGCTGCAACGGAGCTATATATAAGGAGGACGATCGAGATAGGCGTTTGCGTCGAATTTGTGTTGTTGAAAATGAGTGAATGTAGAGTACGATAATTATCCACGAGGGTGGTGGTAATGTTCTTAAGTTTAGATTTAAGTACGTGTGATTTTATAAATAAACAAATGAAATTAATAGTTCTCTTTGATGTTTTTGTTTTAATTACGAAGCTTTGTTGTTTTAATCACGAAGCCTTAATTTTTTTACAAATTTGAATTGTAATTGAATTTTTTGTTTAAAATGGTGGAATATTGTGTTGTGTTAATTGCATTAACAGTAAAGAAAACAAGTCAGATCCAGCAAATTGACGCGTTCTCTAGTGGCAATAGAAATCGTCCTTTCATTGTGAATATTTAATTGTAGCCACATTTATAACACAGCGATCGTCCCCCTCCTTGCATATTATAGGCTCCATGGTCGCTGCTATCATCCACTGATCCCTGAACGCGATGCTGGGCAATTAAAGGCCGCTGGCTAGTTCCCCAGCCAACCGTTCAGTGTCGTTGTCGCTGCTATCGCCTAACCTCTCTCTGATAGATGTTCAATTAATTATTTCTCTCTCGTTGTTGCACGATTGTAGAAGTGTGTTACGAAGCAAACCTCCATCCCGGACGAGCCCCCACTTTTAGGATTCGTGAAAAAAACTGGGTCGTTGGACCGACTGGACCGGGACTCGAACCCGGATCTTTCGCTTTCCGGGTGACTGCTCTTTATTCATTGAGCTATCCAGGGCCCACGTCCAATTTCTTCACGAATGCCTAAGTACTTGGGTTGGAGGCGCTCATCCCACAATAGTACCAAAAAGTTTAACAATGCTCGGAAAAATGTCAAAATAGCAATAGGTCTTCCTAATTTACCGACTTTGCTTTTCAGCCGATAAATTCAAATTATTATCTATATATATATATGTAGCAGCACTCGCGATCGTAAATAACAAACAAATACGTCGGATTAGTCTAGCTGCTTGTACACAATTCATGACATCCTTAGGAGGATCATTTAAGTTTTGATCTTTGTCAAATTCGAATTTAAAATATTCAATCAATTGTTTATTGAGTTTCTTGTTAAATATAGAATTATTTATACTAAGGACAAATGTAGGGCGCAAAATATATTCCTCTCTCCACTTTTATCTAAAAGCAATAAAATTTAAACTGTGACTCGTTGAGC
>NW_014569979.1:79887-84619 GCF_001313835.1 Polistes canadensis
TTACGAAATATATATAATATGTGCAATGATAAAAATCGTTTGGAAGAAAAATTATGCGAACAATTTATTAATGGATGCCTCAACAATGAACTGAGAAAATATTTGCAACAAATTCCTAGATTATCATTTGATGAAACGGTGGCGAAGGCAATTGAATTTGTAAAAGCATTTGGAAGTATTCATTATGTAAATCGTGTACTTTCTATGGTTAATACTTACATTCCAAATAAGGAAGGTCTTTTTTATGAATGGTTAAATAAATTTGAATATGTAGCAGATATTGTCGGAGTTCCAGATAATAAGATGGTTGAATTGTTCAATAGAATGATAGATAACGATACCCATAAATATGTCATAGAGACTATCGATTCCTGTACTTATGTCAACTTTTCTGAACTTTCATACGATGAAATAATAGACCATTACTGTAATTATTTTGTTAATTCCAATCAAATTAACATACAAAGAAAACGTTTTAAATGTCGATATCAATATCTAGAAGAAACGATACAACAATATGCTGATAATTTACGAAAATTATGTAAGAATTGCTGTTATAAAAATCGGTTTGAATCCAAATTATGCAAATATTTCATTAGTGGAATCCTGGATAATGAAATAAGAACCTTTTTAAATAAAAATCCTAAATTACCATTCAAAGAAATAGTAAGAAAGGCCATTTCTCAATTTAAAAAAAATTATGGAAATGAATAATAGATTCTAAATGAACTACCAACCTTTTACACATATACAAATAAAACAGAATAACCGAACCAAAAATTGGCATAAATTTAAATGTCTAATAAGTTTGGAGGATTATTAATAATTTAATGATAATCACAACATAATACAAAGCCAGCACAAAAAGTATTCGGAATTAGCGAAATCTTCCCATGATCTATTTAGAAGTAAATGAGCTCCGGTAAAACAGTATATTACTAAAGGTTAAAAGAAGATGAAAATGCTTTGATTTTGTACTCAAAACATATTAATGTATGATATCGAAAAAGATTGAAGATTTAGTTTTTAATGTTTACAGTTAAGGAAATATATTTATTTTCAAGCATTGAAAATTTGTTCTTTGCATTTAATGTTTACGTTTTTAATGTTTATTAATGAGACGAAAATATAAATATTTTATTTTTATTTGAAATAATATCGGTATTTATATTATTATATTTTCCTGAATTAAAACACAACGTATTTATGATATTTATGTAAGAAGTGATGATTTAAATGGTCCTAACATACAATTTTTAGTTTATATAATCAAATCAGGTTACATCAGAGAGAGAGAAATAAAAAGTTATTAAGATATTAAAAGATTGTAAGAAAAATCTCTTCTGAAGATAACAATATTTATTTGATTCTTTAAAACCATGAAATTGTAAAGATAATAATGTAACTTTAGAATTGTTTCTCGTACAAATTTGTAACATTCCATGAACTGTTTATTATGTTCATTGTGAAGTATATTATTATTTCCATCAAGGATAATTGTAAAACGTGTTATATATTTCCTTCCCCACTTCTATATGAAAGCGATAAAATTTGATTAGTGAGTCGTCAAGCATACGTTTAACCTTTAAGATATTAGTTGAACATTTTTACGTTTGTTTTCGTTAACTTTATAGTTAGTCTGCTTGCTAACTAGATACAGGATAGACGTATTTCCTATCGTTCGCAAATTGTTTATACATACAGTTCTTATAATATACATAAACGACTTCTTGTATTAGTTTAATGCATTAGAAATGTCGGATTTTCTTGATATGTGAAAGTTTGTTTCTCTGTCTCTTCGTTATTCTTTTGTTTTTGGCATAACTTCGTTTATAGTCGTACTGTCCATTGCCAGAGTCGCATTTTAACAAAGAAGATTTTCTCAAAAGTATTCAATTTTGTTATTTTTGTTAAATATTATAATGATATGAATTCAAACGATATTCGCGTGTAATATTTTTATATACGAATAAACTTGATATTAATGTTTTAAAAGATGCACGCAATATACAGAATGATTCATTAACTTTCTTCGCCACCAAGATAGCTTCGAAAGTATGATAGTAACAGAAAAGTTTATACAACGAAAGTTGCATACAAAATCTCGGAGTATAATATTACGGCAGTTTTTTTTTTTGCTAGGTTCAGTCACTTCTGAGATTTAAACACGTCTAGTTTGTTTTTTCAAATGGAATGTTATGTTTTGGTACATATTTTCTAATAGCGGTTGTCGTGGCAAATCCAACGACTTGGTCATCGAATATAACTACGCAATATAATCTAATAATTAATACTTAAACAACTAAACTGATCGAATTACAATGAAACGTATTGTTCTTGAGACAAAGAATTAAATTGAACACAAACTATCAGACTATCAAAGTATGGATCGGAAGAGTTTACAATATAATTGCTGAACCGTGGACATTAAGACTGTCGTTAGAAAAGTGTCTTTCTTTTATCGTCTAAGGAAACGGATTCTTTTCAGCGTAAGATGTCGACGTTACCGATACGCTTTTTTCCCAAATCGACAAATAGCACGTTATCGTTTCCTAGTTCTATTGGAATAGCCTCTCATAAACATCGATTATGGAAATCGGTGTTATCAAAAAGCTAAGGTAACAACATTTACCCAGAACTACAGAAGTAAAAGTCGGTTAAATGTGTATAACAATTCTACTGTTTTGTACAATGATGTCGAGGAGTCCTTCCTAACAGATTTTCCTCTCACGTTTCTTTCCAATCTTTAGACTTTGACGTCATTGGCGAAAGATTTTTATTCTTAACTGCAATAGTGTTTCCTGTATCGCGCAGTCCATGGTTCTTGCTTGCTTACTGCCCAGTTCCAGATGTGTCGTCTGGTCCAGTTGGTTTCCTGAAATTTTACAATACTATTTAGATGGAAAGGTATGGTGCAGAAAGGTTTAACAAATAATATCGAGGTCTAATTAATTAAGTAATAAAAGATAAAAGATTTAAGCTCGAATTCAACATTTACGAGATTAAAAATAAATTTGATCAATCCATTAACAAACTGAAATTGACTCTGCGAAAAAATTCAGATTTTAGGCATCAGAGATAACTTAATATTAGTTATTAATTGGTGTACGATTGACAGATTTTCTTACCTTTTTGATATGTTGTTGGGACGACGACGATGCGTATTTCCTCGCCATTTTCACATGTATTTTTAGCCACTCATGCATCAGATAGTCAAAGATAATTGTTAAACGACCCAGTCCTTGATTTATTTATCGCTAAAATACCGCTGTATGTTGTGATGTCGATTATTGTTGCCGTCATTTGTGATATAGATCTGATGATTGTTGAATGATGCTCTGATGATGCGTCGCTCGATGAATATGTTGCTTGCTGATATGGTGTTTGCTGCTATGATGCCTGCTACTTGCTGATATGCTGCTTGCGTTTCTTGCTTGATTCTTGTTCTGCTACGTCGTCAGGAGCTGATGCGATTTGGAATAGTTATTATTCGTGATGTTAAGTGAATCGAGTAATGATGCTTTTTGAATGAATAATTGTGATAGTACTTTGCAGGTTTTTATAGGAAGAAAATGATCAACATCCCTTCTCTAAATTAATCTGTCCAATAGCAGGAAAATCCATCCCCATAGTCTATTGATGCAGAAGATTAACACTTTGCTGTCCGCATGTTTCGTACAAATTTCTTCACTTGGCGCCGGCAGCACTTTTTCGGATTATTTCGCATTATTTCGGATTACTTCGCTTGTCACCGGCCGTTCTTGAGGTTATCGGGAGATTATAAATTGTCAAGTTTTACTAATCTCATCGATGGTTCTCATGAGTTTTCAATTCTGTCTTTTTTCCCCCGGTTTTTGATGTTGTCAAGTTGAGAATGAAAATTGCTTTTTTCTCCTCCGACGTTTGTGATGGACATCAGATTTTTATAATAGTTATGTAGGACACCGAATTAAATTCATTCTCCCGAATCATATAAAAGTGATCATTGAAGACTAGTGATATTGGTCAGGTTAGATAATTTAGTCTCATCCAATTTACAATGTTCTCGACTTTGTCAACTTGATTTTTTAAAGCGTAAGCATTTGATACTAAAGAAGCAACTCAACTCATTAAAAGTAGGATTTATAAAGTCCGAAAAAAATTATAATCGAGCATGATTTAAAGAGTTATCTTACAGTTCTTAAAATATTTCATTATAAAGGCATAAACACGCGTTAACAAATAATTCACAAAAGACGTCAACAATAGCGTTCTAAAAAGAGGATTAAACTTATTATTTCGCTCGATTCGATTGAAACGATTATAATAGTAAACGCATTACAAAATGATTTAGAAGCTTAGTAAATTATTAAATATATTATAATAGACACGCCTTCACTAAAGAATCACAAAAATGGTATATAATAGCGTTATAAAAAACAGGATTAAACTTATCATTTTAATTGATTCAATCGGAAAGATTATAATCCCCAAGTTTAGAAAAAGACTAGAAAGCTTTACAAATTATTCGTTATATTATAATAAACACGCCTTCACGACAGATTCACGAAAATTGTTTACAGTGGCGTTATAATAAAGGGGAACAATTTATCATTTAAGCCGATTTATTTGAAACGATTATGATCAGGCACAGTATGAAAAACGATTTCGAGCTTCTATAAGCAATTCATTTCCCTACCAAAATACGCCTTCCTAAATAATTTACGAAGGGGTCCACGGCGGAATTATAAAA
>NW_014569980.1:0-1434 GCF_001313835.1 Polistes canadensis
TTATAATTCAACAACTGCAGTTCAAAAAAAGGAAAAAAATCATTTTATTAAAACATTTTTTTGTTACTAAACGTGAAGAACTAATTTATATTTCAACGAAAATTAATTGTAATAAACCTGACCTCCATTCTGTTTTGTTTCTAGTAGCACATTTTAACAGTCGCTTTAAATATATAAATTTAAGTAAAAGAGATTTTGGCTATTTTTTGAATTAAACCGTAGTTCAAAACTATCAGATACATAAAGAAATGCTATATAACAAAAGCTGTAAAACTTTTTCTTTTAAGTTTAAAATCGTATACTAACAAATAAAAAGTGTTACGTTTAATAATATCCAGCAAATAACATTTGTWATTCAGCAACTGCTGTTCAAAAAGAGGGAAAAAATCATTTTATTACAAAATTTTCTGGCTACTTTACGTGAAGAACTCAATTCTTTTTCAACGAAAATCGATTATAATGAACCTGACATCCATTCTGTTTTGTTTCTAGTAGTACATTTTAACCGCCGTTAAAAATATATAAATATATTTAAAAAAAAATTTTTGCAACTTTCTGAATTAAACAGTAGTTCAAAACCATAAGATGCATAAAGATATACTATATAACAAAAGCTGTAAAACGTTTTCTTTTAAGTTTTAAATCGTATACTAAGAAATAAAAAGTGTTACGTTTAATAATATCTAGAAAATACCATTTATAATTCTACAACTGCAGTCCAAGAATAGGGACCAAATCATTTTATTACAAAATTTTTTTGTTACTAAACGTAAAGAACTGAATTCTTCATAATGAAAATCGATTGTAATAAACCTGATATCCATTCTGTTTTGTTTCTAGTAGCACATTTTAACAGTCGCTATAAATATATAAATATAATTAAAAAGAGATTGTGGCTACTTTTTGAATTAAACCGTAGTTCAAAACTATCAGATAAATAAAGAAATGCTATATAACAAAAACTGTAAATCGTTTTCCTTTAAGTTTTAAAGCGTATACTAAAAAATAAAAAGTGTTACGTCCAATAAAATCCAGCTAATAACATTAAAAATTCAACAACTGCAGTTCAAAAAAAGGAAAACAATCATTTTATTAAAACATTTTTTGGTTACTTCACGTGAAGAACTCAATTCTTTTTCAACGAAACTCGATTGTAGTAAACCTGACGTCCATTCTGTCTTGTTTCTAATAGCACATTTTTACATTCACAAAAAAGATTTAATACATCTAAAAAGAAATTTTTGCTACTTTCTGAATTAAACCGTTTTTCAAAACTATTAAATACATAAAAAAATGCTATATAACAAAAGCTGTACAACGTTTTAATTCAAGTTTTAAAGCAAATATTAACAAATAAGTGTTACGTTCGATAAAATTCAGCAAATACCACTTATATTTTAACAACTTCAGTCCAAAAAAAGGGAAAAAATCATT
>NW_014569980.1:3203-4237 GCF_001313835.1 Polistes canadensis
AAATCGTAGTTGAAAACTATACAATTTCAAAAATGGTGCTATATAACATATGCTAATTAAAGTTTTCTTTCAAGTTTTAAAGCGTATAGTAACAAATAGAAAGTGTTATGTCCAATAATATCCAGCAATAATCATTTACGTTTCGACAACAGCAGTCCAGAAAAAGAAAAATAATTATTTTATTACAACTTTTTTTGGTTACTTCACGTGTAAAATTCAATTGTTTTTTGACAAAATTCGATTGTAGTCAACAAAACATCTATTCTGTTTAGTTCCCAATAGCACATTTTACCGTCGCTAAAAATATCTTAATATATTAACAAGAAATTTTTCCTACTTTCTGGATAAAATCGTGGTTAAAAGCTATAAAATTTTAAAAATAGTGATATATAACAAAAGCTACATAACGTTTTCTTTCAATTTTTAAAGCGTATACAAGCAAAAAAAAAGTTTAAGGTCCAATAAAATCTATCAAATTACATTTATATTTTGACAACTGCAGTCCATAAAACGGAAAAAATTTAATTTTTTTCTAATTTTTTTTGTTACTTTACATTTAGAATGTAATTCTCTTTCGATGAAACTCGATTGTTGTCAACCTGACTTTCAGTCTGTCTTGTTTCTGATAGCACATTTTTACTGTCGCTTAAAATTTTTCAAACTTTTTTAAAGAAATTTTGTTGCTTATTACATTAACTAATCGTTTAAAAATATCAGATATCTAAAGAAATGCTGTATAACATTTGCTATAAAACGTTATCTTTCAAGTTTTAAAGCGTATTCTAACAAATACAAAGTGTTAAGTCTAATAAAATATAGCAAATAACATTAATTTTTCGACAACTGCAGTCCAAAAAAACGAAAAAAATCATTTCATTAAAACTATATTAAGTTACTTCACGTGTCGAATTTAATTAGTTTGCGGCAAAACTCGATTGTAGTCAACAAAACATCTATTCTAATTAGTTTCAGATAGCACATTTTTTCTATCGCTAAAAATAATTCCATATATTTAAAAGAAATTTTGCTACTTT
>NW_014569980.1:4409-5711 GCF_001313835.1 Polistes canadensis
TCTTTAAGTTTTAAAGCGTATACTAGCAGAAAAAAGTGGTATGTACAATAAAATCTAGCAAATTACATTTATATTTTGTCAACTGCAGTCCAAAAAAAGGGAAAATATCATTTCATTACAGTTATATTAGGTTACTTTACGTAAAGAATTTAATTTTTTTTGCGACAAATTTTGATTGCAGTCAACCAAACATTCATTCTGTTTAGTTTTTAATAGCACGTTTTTACCTTTTTAAAAAATTTTTTAATACATTTAAAAAAACTTCTCGCTACTTTCTGGATTAAATCGTAGTTATAACTGTAAAATTTCTATAAAAGTGCTTTATAACAAAAGCTATAAAACTTTTTCTTTCAAGTTTTAAGGCGTTTACTAACAAATAATAAGTTTTATGTTCATTAAAATCCAACAAATATCATTTACATTTTAACAAATGCAGTCCAAGAAAAGAGAAAAAATCATTTTATTACTACTTTTTTGTGTTACTTTACGTAAAGAATTCAATTATTTTTCAACAAATCTCGATTGTAGTAAACCTGACTTTCATTCTGTCTTCTTTCTAATAGCACATTTTTTCCTTTGCTAAAAATATTTTAATATATTTAAAAGATAATTTTGCTGCTTTTTAGATAAAATAATTGTTGAAAAATATCAGATATCTAAAGAAGTGCTATATAATATATGCTCTAAATCGTTTGCTTTCTAGTTTTAAAGCGTATTCTAACATTTAGGAAGTGTTATGTCTAATAATATGTAGCAAATATCATTTACATTTCAACAACTGCAGTCCAAAAAAAAAAAAAAAATCATTTTATTACACCTTTTTTTGGTTACTATACGTGTAGAATTCACTTTTTTTTTTGACAAAATTCGACTGTAGTCAACTAATCATCTATTCTGTTTAGTTCCTAATAGCACATTTTACCGTCGCTAAAAATATTTGAATATATTTAAAAGAAATTTTTGCTATTTTCTGGTTTAAATCGTAGGTAAAAACTATAAAATTTCAAAAATAGGGCTATATAACAATAGCTACGTAAAGTTTTCTTTCAAGTTTTAAAGCGTATACTAGCAAATAATAAGTGTTATATCCGAAAAAAATCCATTAAATATCATTTTCATTGCAAACCCTGCAGTCCAAGAGAAGAAAAAAAATCATTTTATTACACCTTTTTTTTGTTACTTTACGTGTAGAATTCACTTTTTTTTAGACAAAATTCGATTGTAGTCAACAAAACAGCTATTCTGTTTAGTTCCTAATAGCACATTTTATCGTTGCTATAAATATTTCAATATTTTTAAAAG
>NW_014569980.1:6352-9232 GCF_001313835.1 Polistes canadensis
AAATCGTAGTTGAAAACTATACAATTTCAAAAATAGGGCTATATAACAATAGCTACATAACGTTATCTTTAAGTTTTAAAGCGTATATTAGCAAATAAAAAGTTTTAGGTACAATAAAATCTAGCAAATTACATTTATATTTTGACAACTTCAGTCCAAAAAAATGGAAAAAATTATTTTGTTACAACCTTTTTTGGTTACTTCATGTTAAGAATTCAATTGCTTTTTGACAAAATTCGATTGTAGTCAACTAAACATCTATACTGTTTAGTTTCTAAGAGCACATGTTTACCTTCGCAAAAAAAATTTTATTATATTTTTAAAGAAATTTTTGCGGATTTCTGGCATAAAACGTAGGTAAAACCTTTAAAAATCTAAAAAATTGCTCTAAAAAGAAGCTACAAAACGTTTCCTTTCAAGCTTTAAAGCTTATACTCACAAATCAGAAGTGTTACATCCGCAAAAAATATAGCAAATATCATTTAAATTGTATCCTTTGCAGTCCAAGAAAAGAGAAAAAATCATCTTATTACACCTTTTTTTGGTTACAATACGTGTAGAATTCACTATTTTTTGACAAAATTCGATTATAGTCAACAAAACATCTATTCTGTTTAGTTCCTAATAGCACATTTTACCGTCGCTAAAAATATATCGATATATGTAAAAAAAATTTTAGCTATTTTCTGGATAAAATCGTTGTTAAAAACTATATAATTTCAAAAATAGTGCTATATAACAATAGCTACATAACGTTAACTTTTAAGTTTTAAAGCGTATTCTAACAAATAAAATATGTTAAGTCTGATAAAATCTAGCAAATTACATTTATATTTTGACAACTGCAGTCCATAAAAAAGGAAAAAGTCATTTTTTTCTACTTTATTTGGTTACTTTACGTTTAGAATTTAATTCTCTATCGATGAAACTCGCTTGTTGTCAACCTGACTTTCATTCTGTCTTGTTTCTTATAGCAAACTTTACCGTCACTAAAAATATTTCAATATATTAAAAGCCAATTTTGCAGCTTTTTAGATTAAATTAATGTTGAAAAATATCACATATCTAAAAAAGTGCTATTTAACAGAAGCTATAAAACGTTTTCTTTTAAGCTTTAAAGCGTATACTTACAAATAAAAAGTGTTAAGTCCAAAGAAATTTTTCAAGCATATTTATTATTTGGACTACTGCAGTCGAAGAAAAGAGAAAAAATCATTTTATTACAAATTTTTTTGGTTACTTTACTTGTAGAATTCAAATATTTTTTAAAAAAATTCGATTGTAGTCAACCAAAAATCTATTCTGTTTAGTTTCTAATAGAACAATTTTACATTTGCTAGAAAATGTTTCTATCTATTTAAGAAAATTTTCGCAGCTTTCTACATTAAATAATTGTTGAAAACTATCAGATATCTAAAGAAGGGCTTTATAACATATGCTATTAAACGTATTCTTTCAAGTTTTAAAGCGTGTACTAACAAATAAAAAGTATTTGGTCCAATATAATCCAGCAAATAACATTTATATTTTAAAAACTGCAGTACTGAAATAAGGAAAAAACTATTATATTACAACTTTTTGGGATACTTTACGTAAAGAATGCAATTCTTTTTCAACAAAACTCGATTGTTTTAAAGCGGACATCAATCCTGTTTTGTTTCTAGTAGCACATTCTTGCAGTCGCTAAAAAATTTTCGATATATTTTAGATAAATTTTCGCTGCTTTCTAGGTTAAATAATATTTGAAAACTATCTGAAATCTAAAGAAATGCTATATAACAAATGCTATAATTCGTTTTCTTTCAAATTTTAAACCGTATACTTATAAATAAAAAGAGATAGTACCAATTAAATCTAGCGAGTAACATTTATATTTAAGCCACTGCAGTCCAAAAAAAGGAAAAAATCATTTAATTACAACTTTTTTAGGTTACTTCACTTGTAGAATTCAATCATTTTTTAACAAAATTCGATTGTAGTCAACCAAACATCTATTCTAGTTTATTTCTAGTAGCACATTTTAAACGTCGCTAAAAATTTTAATATATTTGGAAAGAAATTTTTGCTACTTTCTGGAATAAATTGTAGTTAAAAATATAAAATTTCTAAAAAAGTGCTTTATACAAAAAGCTACAAAACGTTTTCTTTCCAGTTTTAAAGCGTATACTTACAAAAAAAGTGTTAGGTCCGAAAAAATTTGGAAAGCATAATTATTATTTTGACTACTGCAGTCGAAGAAAAGAGAAAAAATCAATTTATTAGTACTTTTTTTTGTTATTTAACTTGTAGAATTCAATCATTTTTTTACAAAATTCGATTCTAGTCAACCAAACATCTATTCTGTTTAGTTTCTAATAGCACATTATTACCTTTGCTAAAAAATTTTTTTATCTATTTAAGAAAATTTTCGCCGCTTTCTACATTAAATAATTGTTGAAAACTATCAGATATCTAAAGAAGTGCTGTATACCATATGCTAACAAACGTATTCTTTCAAGTTTTAAAGTTTGTACAAACAAATAAAAAGTGTTTGGTCCAATAAAATCCAGCAAATAACATTTATATTTTAATAACTGCAGTACAAAAAAAGGGAAGAAACTATTATATTACATCTTCTTTGGGATACTTTACGTAAAGAATGCAATTCTTTTTCAACGAAACTTGATTGTAGTAAAGCGGACATCCATTCTGTTTTGTTTCTAGTAGCACATTTTTGCCTTCGCTAAAAAATTTTCGATATTTTAAAAAAAAAATTTTCGCTCCTAATTGGATTAAATTGTAGTTAAAAATTATAAAAAGTTAAAAAACGTGCAATTTAACAGGAGCTATGTGACGTTTTCTTTCAAGCATTAAAGCGTATTCTTACAAATAAAAAGTGTT
>NW_014569980.1:10358-11582 GCF_001313835.1 Polistes canadensis
GCTTTTATCTGGAATAAATTGTAGTTAAAAATTATAATAAATCCAAAAAAGTGCTATTTGACAGAAGCTATGAAACGTTTTCTTTCAAGCTTTAAAGCATATACTTACAAATAAAAAGTGTTTAGTCCGAAAAAATTTGACCAACATTATTTATATATGGACTACTGCAGTTAAAAAAAAAGGAAAAAAATCATTTTAGTAAAACTTTTTTTTGGTTGCTTAAGCGTCTCTTTTCACGAAACTCGATTGTAGTCAACCTGACATCAATTCTGTTTTGTTTCTAATAGCACATTTTTACCATCGCTAAAAATTTTTTAATAAAATAAAGAGAAAATTTCGCTGCTTTCTAGATAAAATAATTGTAGAAAACTATCAGGTATCTTAAGAAGTGCAATATAACAAATGCTATAAAACGATTTCTTTTAAGTTTTAAAGCGTATACTAACAAATAAAAAGTGTTAAGTCTTATAAAATCTAGCAAATATCATTTATATTTTAGTAACTGCTGTACAAAAAAAGGGAAAAGACTATGTTATTACAACTTTTTTTAGATACTTTACGTAAAGAATGCAATTCTTTTTCAACGAATTTCGATTGTATTAAGGCGGACATCCATTCTGTTTTGTTTCTAGTAGCCCATTTTTGCCGTCGCTAAAAGTTTTTCGATATATTTGAGATAAATTTTCGCTGCTTTGTAGAATAAATAATATTTGAAAACTATCTGATATCTGAAGAAATGCTATATAACAAAAGCTATAAAACGTTATCTTTCAAATTTTAAAGCGTATACTAACAAATAAAAAGAGTTAGTACCAATTAAATCTAGCAAATAACATTTATATTAAAATAACTGCAGACAAAAAAAAGGAAAAAATCATTTAATTACAACTTTTTTTGGTTACTTAACGTGAAGAGTTCAATTCTTTTTCAACGAAACTCGATTGTAGTAAACCTGACATCACTTCTGTTTTATTTCTAGTATCACATTTTAAACGTCGCTAAAAATTTTCATATATTTTGAAAGAAACTTTTGCTACTTTCTGGATAAAATCGTAGTTAAAAATTAAAAAAATCTATTAAAGTGCTATTTAACAGAAGCCATATAAAGTTTTTTTTAACCTTTAAAGCATATACTTACAAATAAAAAGTGTTAAGTCTGAAAAAATTTGGCAAGCATAAAAAGTATTTGGACTACTGCAGTCGAAGAAAAGAGAAAAAATAATT
>NW_014569980.1:13363-17656 GCF_001313835.1 Polistes canadensis
ATGCTATAAAACGTTTCCTTTCAAGCTTCAAAGTGTATACTAGCAAATAAAAAGTGTAAAATCCGAAAAAATCCAGCAAATATCATTTACATTTTAACAAATGCAGTCTAAGAAATAAGAAAAAATAAATTTATTACAACTTCTTTGGATTACTTTACGTAAAGAATTCAATTATTGTCAAACAAAACTCGATTGAAGTAAACCTGAATTTCATTCTGTCTTGTTTCTAATAGCACATTTTTTTCGTAGCTACAAATTTTTTAATATATTTAAAAGGAATTTTTGCTACTTTCTGGATAAAATCGTTGTTCAAAACTATAAAATTTCAAAAATACTGCTATATAACAATAGCTACACAATGTTTTCTTTTAAGCTTTAAAGCGTATTCTAACAAATAAAAAGTTTTAAGTCTAATATAATATAGCAAATAACATTTATATTTCAACAACTGCAGTCCAAAAAAAGGAAAAAAATCATTTCATTACAACTATATTAAGTTACTTTACGTAAAAAATTTAATTTTCTTTGCGATAAAATTTGATTATAGGCGACGAAACATCTATTTTGTTTAGTTCCTAATAGCAAATTGTACCGTCGCTAAAAATATTTTAATATATTTAAAAGAAATTTTTGCAGCTTTTTAGATTAAATTAATGTAGAAAAATATCAGATATCTAAAGAAGCGCTATATAACACATGCTATAAATCGTTTTCTTTCAAGTTTTAAGGCGTATACTAACAAGTAAAGGTGAAATGTCCAATAAAATCTAGCAAATATCATAAACTTTTCAAAAACTGCAGTCAAAAAAAAGTTTAAAAATCAATTTATTACAATTTTTTTTGTTACTTGACGTTTAAAATTTAATTATTTTTCAACATTATTCGATTGTAGTCAACCAAACATCTATTCTTCTTAGATTCTTATATCACATTTTTACCTCTGCTAAAAAATTTTTAATAAATGTAACAAGAATTTTTCGCTACTTTCTGGATTAAATCGTTGTTAAAAATGAAAAAAAATCTTTAAAAGTACTATTTAAAAGAAGCTATAGGACGTTTTTTTAAGATTTAAAGAGTATTCTTACAAATAAAAAGTGTTATGTCCGAAAAAATTTGGCAAGCATAATTAATATTTAGACTACAGCTGTCGATGAAAAGAGAAAAAATCATTATATTACTACTTTTTTTGGTTACTTCACGTTTAGAATTCAACTTTTTTTCAACAAAATTCGATTGTAGTCAACCAGAAATCTATTCTGTTTAGTTTTTAATAGCACATTTTTACATTCGCTGAAAAATTTTTTAATCTATTTAAGATAATTTTCGCTGCTTTCTACATAAAATAATTTTTGAAAACTATCAGATATCTAAAGAAGTGCTGCAAAAAATATGCTATAAAACGTATTCTTTCAAGTTTTAAAGCGTGTACTAACAAATAAAAAGTGTTAGGTCCAATAAAATCCAGCAAGAAACATTTATATTTTGTTAACGGCAGTACTAAAAAAGGGAAAAAACTATTATATTACAACTTTTTAACGATACTTTACGTGAAGAATGCAATTATTTTCAACGAAACTCGATTGTAGTAAAGCGGACATCCATTCTGTTTTGTTTCTAGTAGCACATTTTTACCGTCGCTAAAAATTTTTCGTTATATTTCAGAAAAATTTTTGCTGCTTTCTAGATTAAATAATATTTGAAAACTATCTTATATCTAAAGAAATGCTATATTACAAAAGCCATAAAACGTTTTCTGTCAAATTTTAAAGCGTATACTAACAAATAAAAAGAGTAAGTACTAATTAAATCTAGCAAATAACATTTATATTTAAACAACTGCAGTCCAGAAAAAGGAAAAAATCATTTAAATACAACTTTTTTTGGTTACTTCACGTGTAGTGACAAACTATTTTTCAACAAAATTTGATTGTAGTCAATTAAACATCTATTCTGTTTAATTTCTAATAGCACATTTTTAAATTTGCTAAAAAAATGTTTAATCTACTTAAGAAAATTTTCGCTACTTTCTACATTAAATAAATGTTGAAAACTACCAGATATCTAAAGAAGTGCTGTATAAGATATGCGATAAAACGTATATTTTCAAGTTTTAAAGCGTTTATTATCAAATAAAAAGTGTTTGGTCCAATAAAATCCAGCAAATATCATATACTTTTAAAAAACTGCAGTCGAAAAAAAGTTTAAAAATAAATTAAACTCAATTTTTTTTGTTACTTTACGTTTAGAATTCAATTATTTTTTAACAACATGCGATTGTAGTCAACCAAACATCTATTCTTTTTAGTTTCTTATATCACATTTTTACCTCTTCTAAAAAATTTTAAATATAGTTAAAAAGAATTTTCGTTGCTTTTTGGATTAAATCGTAGTTAAGAATTATAATAAATCTAAAAAAGTGCTATTTTACAGAAGCTAAAAAACGTTTTCTATTAGGATTTAAAGCGTATACTTACAAATAAAAAGTGTTAGGTCCGACAAAATTTTGCGAGCATAATTAATATTTGGACTACTGCAGTCGAAGAAAAGAGAAAAAATCATTTTATTACACCTATTTTTGGTTACTTCACGTGTAGAATTCAACTATTTTTCAACAAAATTCAATTGTAGTCAACACAACATCTTTTCTGTTTAGTTTCTAATGACACATATTTACCTTCGCTAAAAAATTTTGTAATCTATTTACAAAAATTTTCGCTGCATTCAACATTCAATAATTTTTAAAAACTATCAGATATCTAAAGAAGTGCTGCATAAAATATGCTATTAAACGTATTCTTTCAAGTTTTAAAGCGTGTACTAACAAATAAAAAGTGTTAAGTCCAATAAAATCCAGCAAATAACATTTATAATTTAATAACTGCAGTACAAAAATAAGGAAAAAACTATTTTATTACAACTTTTTTTGGTTACTTTACTTGAAGAATTCAATTCTTTTTCAACGAAACTCGATTGTAGTAAACCTGACATCACTTCTGTTTTATTTCTAGTAGCACATTTTAAACGTCGCTAAAAATTTTAATATATTTAGAAAGAAACTTTTGCTACTATCTGGATAAAATCGTAGGTAAAAATTAAAAAAGTTTCAAAAAGTGGTATTTACCAGATGCTATAAACCGTTTTTTTTTAAGCTTCAAAGCGTATACTTACACATGAAAAGTGTTAAGTCTGAAAAAATTTGGCAAGCATAATTAATATTTGGACTACTGCAGTCAAAGAAAAAAAAAATCAATTTATTAAAACTTTTTTTGGTTACTTTACGTGTAGATTTAAACTATTTTTCTACAAAATTTGATTGTACTTAATTAAACATTTATTCTGTTTCGTTTCTAATAGCAAATTTTTACATTCGCAAAAAAATTTTTTAATGTATTAAAGAAAGTTTTCGCTACTTTCTACATTAAATAATTGTTGAAAACTATCAGATATCTAAAAAAGTGGTGTATAACATATGCTATAAAACGTATTCTTTCCAGTTTTAAAGCGTGTACTATCAAATAAAAAGTGTTTGGTCCAATAAAATTCAGCAATTAACATTTATATTTTAATAACTGCAGTACAAAAATAAGGAAAAAACTATTATATTACAATTTTTTTAGGGTACTTTAAGTAAAGAATGCAATTCTTTTTCAACGAAACTCGAATGTATAAAAGCGGACATCTATTCTGTTTTATTTCTAGTAGCACATTTTTACCGTCGCTAAAACTCATTCGATATATTTTAAATAAATTTTCGCTACATTCTAGATTAAATAATATGTGAAAACTATCTTATATCTAAGGAAATGCTATATAACAAAAGCTGTAAAACGTTTTCTTTCAAATTCTAAAGCGTATACTAACAAATAAAAAGAGTAAGTACCAATAAAATCTAGCAAATAACAATTATATTTAAACCACTGCAGTCTTAAAAAGAGAAAAAATTATTTAATTACAACTTATTTGGTTACCTTATGTGAAGAATTCAATTCTTTTTTAACGAAACTCGATTGTAGTAAACCTGACATCACTTCTGTTTTATTTCTAGTAGCACATTTTAAACGTTGCTAAAAATTGTAATATATGTGGAAAGAAACTTTTGCTACTTTCTGGATAAAATCGTAGTTAAAAATTAAAAAAAAATCTAAAAAAGTGCTATTTAACAGAAGCTATGAAACGTTTTTTTTTAAGCTTTAAAGCGTATACTTACAAATAAAAAGTGTTAAGTCTGAAAAAATTTGGCAAGCATAAAAAGTATTTGGACTACTGCAGTCGAAGAAAAGAGAAAAAATAATT
>NW_014569980.1:19071-20052 GCF_001313835.1 Polistes canadensis
CACATTCTTGCCGTCGCTTAAAACTATTCAATATATTTCAGATAAATTTTCGCTAATTTCTAGATTAAATAATATTTGAAAACTATCTTATATCTGAACAAATGCTATATTACAAAAGCTATAAAACGTTTTCTTTTAAATTCTAAAGCGTATACTAACAAATAAAAAGAGTTAGTATTAATTAAATATAGCTAATAACATTTGTATTTAAACCACTGCAGTCGAAGAAAAGAGAAAAAATCATTTTATTACAACTTTTTTTGGTTACTTCCCGTGAAGAATCTAATTCTTTTTCAACAAAATTTGATTGTAATCAATTAAACATCTATTCGGTTCAGTTTCTAATAGCAAATTTTTACATTCGCTAAAAAATTTTTTAATATATTAAAAAAAGTTTTCGCTACTTTCTACATTAAATAATTGTGGAAAACTATCAGATATCTAATAAAGTGCTGTATAACATATGCTATAAAATGTATTCTTTCAAGTTTTAAATCGTGTACTATCAAATAAAAAGTGTTTGGTCCAATAACATCCAGCAAATATCATTTATATTTAAACAACTGCAGTCTAAAAAAAGGAGATAACCATTAAGTTACAACTTTTGTGGGTTACTTTACGTAAAAGAATTTAATGTTTTTTCAACGAAACTCGATTGTTGTAAACCTGACATCACTTCTGTTTTATTTCTAGTAGCACATTGTAAACGTCGCTAAAAATTTTCATATATCTGGAAAAAAATTTTGGCTACTTTCTGGATGAAATCGTAGTTCAAAATATAAAATTTCTAAAAAAGTGCTATTTAACAGAAGCTATAAAACGTTTTCTTTTAAGCTTTAATGCGTATACTTTCAAATAAAAAGTGTAAAGTCCGAAAAAATTTGGCAAACATAATTAATATTTGGACTACTGCAGTCGATGAAAAGAGAAAACATCATTTCATTACAACTTTTTTTGGTTACTTAACTTGTAGAATTCAAT
>NW_014569980.1:20680-21811 GCF_001313835.1 Polistes canadensis
GCATTGCATCGCTTTTTGGTATAAAAGCCAGCGCGTTTTTACGCCTGTTTTCACTCTGGATTCATCGCTCGAGATTCATCTAGCTGAGACTTGCGAGAACTTCTTCAAGGAGACTTCTTTGTATTGCGCAATACCATATCATCTAAGTTCGGCCAGCGACAAGGGACAAAGGCGGTCCTGCACTTGGCCAGAATTATACTGCTTTGTGGATTTTTCTTCATCGTTGCAACCAGGGATTTTATGCCGAAAGGCTTTTCCCTGACGAGCCAAATAAATGCGTACTTTTCCGTACTGACTGAGCTCAAATAAAGTCGTTATTGTGTTTTATTTTCCTATCCTCCTTCCCATTAATAAAGAATCTCGATATCACCCGTAAGGGCATTTTTCGATTCACTACTATTCACTGGAGTACCGATTAAGGCATCGGTCGCAGCAACATTTTGGTCCTTCGAGCCGGATAAGGGTGCTTCCTCCCCACTCTTCGTCCGGCGTCTATTGTGCATACAGTCTTCTTCAACGGAGGAGAAAGAGGCAACGGAAGACTTCCGATCCAGCAACAAAGGAGGTATTGCATCATCGCTACAAGCCGAGAAGCTTCTATTGTTCCGGTGCGTGAGTACGCTGCACGGGACGCTTTATTCAGAGGATTYACGTGAGTTTTGTAATKTCTGTTGCTTKATCATTCTTCGAAGTCGTATTTCTCCCCCTCTTTTCTCTTCTTAATTTTGCCTTTTGTCGTGAAAATGCCTCGTTCGAGTAGTGCACGTGGTGATGTTGAGCGCGTTATACGGAGATTCGAGTATATAAAGAAAGAATTCGCGCAATTTCAAAAGGCGGTGAGCGAGATAGATCATACCAGCCCGCGCGATATAATGAAATTAAAGCTTAGAATTTCCAAAGTTGATAAGAATGTGGCAATATTAGAGGAGTTGATAGAAAAGACTTCTGGTGAAACGATGGGAAAGCTGGTTGACGAAATTCACAATCATGTCGAGTCAATCATCGATGCCAAGGCGGAGACGAAATTGATCATTAATAGAGCTGAATCGGTAGCCACCTTAGACACAAATGTGCCTACTACGAATCTACTGTCTCCAGTTAACACTACGGTTAGCAATCCGTCCGTAGATA
>NW_014569980.1:21966-25898 GCF_001313835.1 Polistes canadensis
CCCCCTATTGACAGTGAATTTCCCTCGTCTTTAATTGCCGCGTCCGATGCGCTGAGCGCAAATTATAGGGCTTTAGTAGCGACTAAAAAAGTGTTTGTCGATCARTTTGCTATTGCCGCACATCTTTCGCGAGTGGATCCAGCAACACGGCTTCAATGGGAACAACGGTGTTCCCGAGATGCTTTACCGACGGTAGACGAATTTGTGATATTTCTGTTAGGACTCGAGAGAAATTTCCGCTCAAGGAATTTAATGCGTAACGAGCCGCGGTTAAATTCTCCGCGAAATTGGACGCGAATTTCCGACCAAGGACAAGTTCAAGCGTATTCCACAAGCGCTACTGTCTCGTGTGGCATATGTCGCGAGAGGCATAACACATCGGAGTGTGAGCAGCTACTGAGAGCCGAGCCCAAGGAGCGCAGAAGAATCGTGGTTAACGCCCATTTGTGTTGTAATTGTTTAGAAGATGGTCACCACGTATACACATGTATTAAGAATGACTGCTGCAGAAAGTGCAAGGGCAGGCATCATGAGTTGTTACATGTGAGAGAGGCCGTTGCAGAAGGGGCAACGGTGGGCATCACGAATGGTTGCGTTCGGACTGCGTCGGCGGTGCAGAATGCACATGTAGWGCTCCATCACTCGCAGGCACCCGTGCTGTTACTAACTGCAGTGGTGCCTTTGCTGGATCGCGACGGCAGGCCGCACGAGTGTCGTGTGCTCCTGGATTCGGGTTCCAAAGCACATTTTTTAACGATCCGGTTCGCGAATCTTCTGCGAATAGCCAAACGGGACGTGAATGTACCCATTTCTGGCRTAAACCAAACGGAAACTAGAGTCAAACAGGCAATCTTAGCAACGTTGAAATCGCGAACAGAAAATTACGCGTTAGAATTACAATTCTTATTACTACCCACTGTAACGAATAGGTTGCCTACGCAACGAATTCCGCAAGAAGAATTGACTATACCGGCAGGGATCCAATTGGCAGATCCCAAGTTTTATGAGCCCGCGAATATCGACGCGATTCTCAGTGTAAGGGTTTTTGCTTCACTATAGCGCGCAGGTCAGAGCATTAGGTTGAATGAAAATTTAATGGCACAAGGAACTGTACTAGGATNAATATGGGTGAAGAAAAAATATGTATGAAAAACTGAGTAAAATCTAATTGAATCTAATATGCTCTTCTTATCTTTAATATACGAAAAACGTCTTTAAAAAAAAAACATAAAAATAATGTAGGATTTTTAATGACAAAAACAGTTTTATTTTAATCTCTATTACAAAACGCAGAACCTGTTTCTATCATTGCTCAACACTCACTCTCCTTTATCGGTCGTGCATTCATTCGTCGCATCCACAACGTCCTTTATTTCGTTCGTTGTATTCTGTTACTTAAAATCGAACAAATGCCTATCGTCTTATGCTAACAAACCAGCGTCTTTGTCGGCAGATCTAAAAGATAAGACGGCTACGCTTACCGACTCCTACAATATATTTTAATAATATTCTTTTCGATGAGAATATCTCCCTCCACAGTCAGCACAGTACAGAAACGTTTAAACAAATTTATATTATTTAAACAATTAGATGAAATTTAAAAAAAGGAAAATCATAACGTTATAATCCTAATTTCTATTAATGACAATTAATATTTTCGTTATGCAAACATGCGCAATTTTCAGAAAGCCATATAAACAACTTTCGATAGAAAAAACTTGTTTATGTAACAAGGTATAAGTCTAATAGAAGATTTCAAAGAGAAAAGAACATCAAAAGCAAAATCCGTTCCTTTGGATTACAATATACATTTTTATCGATTAATTAACAATTATTTTAATAATCTAATAAACTCTTTTTATATTTCAGACTGTTTAAACATATATGTACTAGTGTAAACATTACGTACTTATTAACATACATTACATATGAAATAATTTCGATATGATATTATTTTGGGGTGAAAATTTGCCCCTCCAAAGCCACCACTATGCAGGAACGATACAAAAAATGTACATTAGTTTAAACTATTACATAAAAATGTAAAAATGGAAAAATAAGAGCGTTGAAATCTTAAATTTAATTAATTACATAAATTATTCCCTTTACACACATGCGCAACGTTCGAAAAGTCGTATAAACAACTTTCAATAAAAGTATTTTCATAGAAGAGAAAGTGCCAGTCTGAAGGTGCATTTCGAGGAAGACGGGTCACAGAACATATATACTCTTATCTTTTTAACAAAAATATACATTTTTATTGATTATATAACTATTCTTTTATTTCTCTATTACACTCTTTTTATATTTCAGTGTTTTTTAACACGTATGTAATGGTTTAAATATTACATGCCTATTAACGTTCTATAAATAGAACATATAATTTTAATATATTTTTATTTTATGTTTCTTTAGATGACTTTTTTAAACTTAATTTCTTTACTGAGCCAATACATTAACATTAATTTTACCGATAACTTATATTGTTTTTTTAATAAATTTTCTTTCAGACTTCGACATGTAAACGTCGAAGAGTGGTAGTCGCGAATGAGTGAAATTTTTAGGGTGAAGACGTAGAGTGATGTTCTTTAAAAAACATTCTTGATTAGATTATCTTATATCTTTTCAATTTAATTCGGATGTGGACATCTTCAGGATGCACATTCCTCGTGGGTCTTCAGAAGCGGTTACCTCCTCGTGGTTAGACCCGGGCAATGGATATTACTTGTTTGGATATACAATGTTTATCATATTTTTATATGCTATACATTACATTACAAGTAAAATCTAGCAAAAGACCGCTTACCATAAACATTATAATGATAATTAGTTTCTTTCATTTTCCTAATCAATATCATATTATAATTCATTTCATTGTATTTCCTTTAATACTACTTTCATATTTTATTCCACATTAAAATACTCGATTTATTTTATTAATGTGAACACTAATATTGTGCATTATTTCAGTCGTTTTTGATGTGCAGTGCGGTCGGTAAGCACGTCTCGGCCGCGTTCGCGTTCGTGGTCGCGATAAATAACTTTTWTATAGWTTTTTRTTTTCGTTATCGTCTACTGGTCATCGTCATCTTAAGGGTAGGAAACCCATCGGGCATTCATCACTGAAGACAAAAGGTAAATTAATTATTTCATTAAAAATTTCTTTAATAATTTCTCATAATTTTTAAACGATACCAATGATTTTAATCGTTTTATTCTTTTCTCTCTTTTCAGAAGGGTATGCATGTGTTAGTGTTTGATATTTTAACTGCGCGCAATGCAGTTGTTAAAATTAGAGTCAGTGTTTGTACGAATAATTAAAATCTAATTTTTATCGCGAAGAAGAGTCATTGTTTGTACGAATAATTATAAAATCAAATTTTTAACGCGGAGTAGAGTCAGTATTTGTACGAATAATTAAAGTGAAACTTAATCGCGAAGTAGAGTCAGTACATTCGGTCATCGTCATCGTAAGGGTAGGAGACCCATTGGGCATTCATCAATGAAGTAAGTATATTTTTCTATCAAACATTTGGAGAATAATTTTAATGGTTTCATATTGTGACAAAGATATTAGTCGTTCTTTTCCTTTTTCTGTTTCAGAACATCATTGCAATTCGTGCGCGAAGCAATGTAACGGGAGTGTTTGTTCGTTTTTTAATATAATTAAAATCACGGATTAAAAGCACGCTCGTTCRTTACTTTAAATTCGGTCGCGTATCGCGTTTCGCGTATGTGTTCGTTAATAACGTATTAATGGTGGGCCCAACTATACAGGAGGATCTATTCGCACTTTTAGTAAGATTTAAATCACGTGCTATTGCTATTACCGTGGACATCGCGAAGATGTATCGGCAGATAATAATTGATCTGCGCGATCGCAAATATCAAACTATACTGTGGCGTCGACAGGAAAGTGAGCCCGTGAAAGC
>NW_014569980.1:26258-27545 GCF_001313835.1 Polistes canadensis
TACCGCAGATAATAACATCATAAATTTAGATTCGTCAGGCACGATAAAAAAATTAGGTGTTAATTGGAACGCGGCCGAAGACAACATAGGCTATACGGTAAAGCGAKCAGCTGATCCATCGAAGGTTACTAAGCGTGTTATATTTTCCGAAATTTCTCAATTATTCGACCCGCTAGGTCTATTAGGACCGGTAGTTATTAACGCGAAAACGATGATGCAACGGCTACGGCAATTAAAATCAACATGGGACGAAAACGTCCCCGCCGATATATATAAAATATGGCAGGAGTTCCGCCAAAATCTCCACACGCTCGAGGAGATAAGGTTTGCGCGCAACGTAGCAGGTGATGAAGAAGAACTGGAAATGCATGGTTTTTGTGACGCGAGCGAAAGGGCTTACGGCGCGTGCATTTATGTTAAAACGTTAGGAAAAAATCCCACTTTACGATTAGTCTGCGATAAATCCAAGGTAGCGCCGCTTAAAACGCAATCGCTTCCGCGCCTAGAACTTGGCGGCGCCTTAATACTTTTGCGTCTTTTTAAGGCTACTATAAACGCTTTGCGTAGAAATGATTTCTGCCGTACAATATTTTGGACGGACTCTACGGTAGTTTTGCATTGGCYCAACACTCCGCCTCACACGTTAAAAACCTACGTAGCACATCGCGTAGCTAAAATTCAAGAGAGCACAGCTCGCGAGCTGTGGCGTCATGTATCGTCCGAACATAACCCCGCGGATTTAATTTCTCGCGGTGTTACACCTGCCGAACACCGTAAAAGTAAGCTCTGGAAGTCCGGTCCTGCATGGCCTATCCAGCCGGAATCAAATTGGCCGCATAGTAGATTAAAACCAATCGAAATCCCGGAAAAGAAAAAGATTGTAACTCACGCAAGGGTAGCTACTCCGTTCGAACTATTTAGACGGTACTCCTCGTTCGTCAAATTAAAGCGCATTATCGCGTATTTCGTTAGATTCGCACGTAACTCGCGCAATTTAAAGGAGAAAAGAATAATGGTTGAGTTAACCGTGGACGAATTGAAAGGCGCGGAAATAATCGCGATTAGATTGATACAGGAATAAGCATTTCCCGAGATCATTAAATTAACCAAGTCCGGTAAAGAGGTTTGCGCATCATTCTCCGTACTTAGCCCRTTTGTAGACAATTTAGGAATATTAAGAGTTGGAGGTAGATTGGCAAGGAGCAACCTGCCATACGAGGAAAGGCATCCCGCGTTATTGCCGAAAGACCATACAATTACAAACGCGATAATACGCGAAAAGCACCA
>NW_014569980.1:27737-35056 GCF_001313835.1 Polistes canadensis
AAAAGCAACACCGGAACCGTGGTCGCGCGAAAATATATGTGGCGGTATTCGTCTGCTTTAGCACCAAGGCCGTTAATTTAGAACTCGTGAATGATCTAGCGACTGAAGCATTTTTAGCAGCTTTGCGTAGATTTATGGCACGCCGTGGAAAATGTTCGGACATATATTCCGACAACGCGACTAATTTCGTAGTTGCGGCGAACGAACTAGAAGCGCGCGTCACGCGAAGTTTGGTAAATGAAGGAGTCAAGTGGCATTTCATCCTACCCCGTTCCCCCCATTTTAGAGGTCTATGGAAGGCGGCTGTAAAATCATTTAAATATCATTTARTTCGAATTATAGGCGAGACATTGCTATCTTACGAGGCATTATTAACATACGTTCTCGAGATGGAGGCGATTCTTAACTCGCGTCCTATCACGCCTYTGTCTAATGACCCGAATGATTTGCGCGCTCTTACACCTGGGCATTTTCTAATTGAAAATTCGTTTTCGAGTTTGCCAGAGGACGAATACAGGGATATACCATCCAAGCGCCTGTCCCAATGGGAGCACGTACAGCAGATGAGACAGCATGTTTGGAACCGATGGAAWAAGGAATATTTGAACGAGCAGACGGTCCGTAAAAAATDGCACAGAGGCACAGCAGACAAAATAAGTCCGGGTACACTAGTCATCTTGCGAGAAGATAATTCCCCTCCAYTCAAATGGTCATTAGGACGTATCGCGGAATTACATAAAGAAGCCGACGGTATAGCACGCGTTGCGAGCGTAAAAACTGCCAACGGTCTTGTAAAGCGCGGAATTAAACGTCTATCTCCTTTGCCAAGCGATTTATAAAAAAAAAAAAAAATTTTTTTTTTGTAATTTAGTCGCGTCAATTACTGAATATGTATTGTAATATGCGGTTAACAGTATGTATATATATAGTTTATAATTTGTATTTCAGTGTGCGCATTTTGGGTTTTAAATTTTGAACGATTCCCGTTCAAGGGGGGTGGGGAGTATGTTACGTATCCCACGAAATGAGTGAGTAGGGCGAAGCATCTAGGCGCATACAGTCCTGCCAAGGCGTGAGACAAAGCAATATCGTTGTTCTTAGTGGTAACCACGGTAGCGCTAAGATGCTTGCAAGGGCTCTTTCTTTATTCTAGCTCGCGTTCTCCCACTACATTTATTACGCTACTCATATGTAACGACAGCCGAGTTATGCTCAGACTTTTCGGTGATTGGTGCAACATTGCATCGCTTTTTGTTATAAAAGCCAGCGCGTTTTTGCGCCTGTTGTCACTCTGGATTCATTGCTCGAGATTCATCTAGCTGAGACTTGCRAGAACTACTTCAAGGAGAATTCTTTGTATTGCGCAATACCATATCATCTAAGTTCGGCCAGCGACAAGGGACAAAGGCAGTACTGCACTTGGCCAGAATTATACTGCTTTGTGGATTCTTCTTCATCGTTTCAACCAGGGATTTTATGCCAAAAGGCTTTTCCCTGACGAGCCAAATAAAGGCGTACTTTTTAGTACTGACTGGACTCAAATAAAGACGTTATTGTGTTTTATTTTCCTATCTTCCTTCCCATTAATAAAGAATCTCGATATCACCCGTAAGAGCATTTTTCGATTCACTATTATTCACTGAAGTATCGATTAGGGCATCAGCCGCAGCAACAAGTGTACTAACAAATAAAAAGTGTTTAGCCCAAAAGAATCCAGCAAATAATATTTATATTTTAATAACTGCAGTACAAAAATAAGGAAAAAATTATTTTATTACAAATTTTTAGGGGATACATTAAGTGTAGAATGCAATTCTTTTTCAACGAAACTCGATTGTAGTAAAGCGGATATCCATTCTGTTTTGTTTCCAGTAGCACATTTTTGCCGTCGCTAAAAATTTTTCGTTATATTTCAAAAAAATTTTCGCATTTTTCTAGATTAAATAATATTTAAAAACTATCTGATATCTTAAGAAATGCTATATAACAAAAGCTATAAAACGTTTTCTTTCAAATTTTAAAGCGTATACTAACAAATAAAAAAAGTTAATAGCAATTAAATCTAGCAAATAACATTTAAATTTAAACAACTGCAGTCTAAAAAATGGAGAAAATCATTTAGTTACAACTTTTGTAGGCTACTTTACGTGAAGAATTCAATTATTTTTCAGCGAAACTCGATAGTATTAAAGCGGACATCTATTCTGTTTTGTTTCTAGTAGCACATTTTTGCCGTCGCTAAAAACTATTCAATATATTTCAGTTAAATTTTCGCTACTTTCTAGATTAAATAATATCTGAAAACTATCTGATATCTAAAGAAATGCTATATAACAAAAGCTATAAAACGTTTTCTTTCAAATATTAAAGCGTATACTAACAAATAAAAAGAGTTAGTACCAATTAAATCTAGCAAAAAACATTTATAAAAAAACTACTGCAGTCCAAAAAAAGGAAGAAAACATTTAATTACAGCTTTTTTTGGTCACTTTACGTGAAGAATTCAACTCTTTTTTAACAAAACTCGATTGAAGTAAACCTGACATCACTTCTGTTTAATTTCGAGTAGCACATGTTTACCGTCGCTAAAAATTTTTTAATAAATTAAAGAGAAAATTTCGCTGTTTTCTAGATAAAATAATTGTAGAAAACTATCAGATATCTAAAGAAGTGCGATATAACAAATGCTATAAAACGATTTCTTTTAAGTTTTAAAGCGTATAATTAAAATCAAAAAGTATTAGATCCGAGAAAATTTAACAAACATCATTTATATTTGGAATGCTGCAGTCAAAAAAAATGGAATAGATCGTTTTATAACGATTTTATTTGGTTACTTTACGTATAGATTTGCATTCTCTTTCGAAGAAACTTGATTGTGGGTAACCTGACATTTATTCTTTCTTGTTTCTAATAGCAAAATTTACCGTCGCTAAAAATTTTACAATATATTTAGGAAATTTTTGCTGCTTGCTAGAACTATTAATAGTTAAAAACTATAAGATATCTAAAGAAATGCGATATAAAAAAAGCTATAAAACGTTTTCTTACAACTTTTAAAGCGTATACTTAAAAATAATAAGCTTTACGTCCAATAAAATCTAGCCAATAACATATATATTTCCACACCTGCAGTCTAAAAAAAGGGGAAAAATCGTTTTATTATAATTTTTTTTGGTTAGTGTAGGTGAATAATTCATTTATTTTTCGTTAAGATTCGATTATAGTTGTTCGAAAATTGCGCCCCTCAGACTAGATAGCAGCACCTCTTGGCTAGCATGATTAATGMGCCGTCTGTTATCGCTGAGAAGAAGACATATCGATTGTTCTTATTGATCAAGGGATCACGCCACTTGACGTGTCAATAGGTCATTGGTCCCCTGTGTCGTCATCCTCTGCGTGTTACCTTCTTATTGATTGTTTGTCATCTCTTCTTAGCGTAGGACTCGCTAATTGGTGTATCGTCTTTTCTCCACTTCCGCTCTGTTCCTCTAATCGAACCGAAAAGTGGCGTGGTCCAGCACAATCTTTTACGATGTTAAAAAGTGCGGACGTATATTTAACAATCTCTGAAATTTGTGAATTTATTTCACAGTCTTCATCTCGCTTTAATTCTTTACTCTCACCGTTCCATCTCATCTCTCATCTCGCTTTTCCTCATCTAGACCATCTCTTTATACTCTCTATCATTACCGACTTCTCAGGTAATCTCACAACCTTTATTTCTAATCTGAACCTCTCTTTATTCGTTCTTACCTCTCATTTTTGTTGTACTCTTCCTTTCAATAATACTTTCGTTTCTCACTATCACATTTTCCTTCTTTTTGTTCTAATGTCTTCTCGTGCTACGTACTTCCGGTACACGTGTCGTGATATCCGGTACACGTAGCGTAGCTTATCTATTACTGCTTGTAAAAATCTATTATACTTTCGCTATCTCTATTTTTCTGTACATAATATTTATTAAATCTTTTACACATAAATTCTACCAGTAAATTCCTCATTTATACAGTCCACTAGCCAATCTCGCCTATCTCCTTATCTTCTCTTAGCGCATCTCTTTATAGCCTACTAATCTTTCTATTCTCGAACATTTTTTGGTCCTTCGAGCCGGATCTTAGAATTAACTGTGAGTGTAACAAGATTTAACGTTTGTGAAAAGTGTCGTGTACAACCCCTGTCGCATTGCTGAGCTCCCAGGACGTTGTGCTGCGACAGGAAAATCAGTTCATGGAATTCTAACGCCTCTAGTTCGCTAAGAGGAATCTAGGTGGCGCGGGCATCTAGCACTGGGGAATCTTCGTCATCTCCCCACTCACGGAGAGTGAAGCGTACGTCACCTCATCTCGGGAGTAGTAGCGGCAGCACCACTACTGCATAATCGTCTCGACCAGCAAAAGCGCATTATATCCTAGCACATCATGGCTGCGAGGCTAACACTGCAGGAGGCGCGAGCTGGCACGATCGCGAGCCTGACAGCCAATGCAAAAGACGTTCTTACTATGAACCTCTCCACCGCGGTGGAGACTAGAGAACTACTCCGAACGACTTGGGCAAAATTCGATGCGGAACATGACCGAATAGTGTCATCGTCTCGTGAAACGGCAATGAAGCAGCCGTATTTTAAGAACAATCGCTATGACGGTACAATGCAAATATATTTAGCCGGAATTACGCTGTTAAATCAACGCATAGAGGAGCTCTCTCGGCAGGCATCGCAAGCAATGCCTCAGCCGCAATCTCGTCCGCGGTCGGTACTGCCAAATATCTCGTTGCCCAAGTTCTCTGGGGCCTTCTCAGAATGGAGGCCTTTCGAGGAATTATTTTCCTCCAAGGTTAAAGATAATCCGGACCTCTCACAGGTGGAAAAACTGCATTACTTAAGGACCAGCCTAGAGGGAGAGGCAGCCAAGGTGGTGGCCATCCTAAAACTATCTGCAGATTCCTTCGCAATCGCATGGAATCGGGTGTCAACCAGGTTCGACAACAAGCGTCTTTTGATACTCGCCCATCTCGATAGGCTAATGGTACTTCTTTGTATTAAGGAAAGGTCGTCTGGATCTCTCAACAAGATCATCAATCTCGTGACATCGTCTCTAAGTGCACTGGAGACATTGGGATGCCCGGTCGACCAATGGGACCACATCCTAGTCCACCAGGTGGGGCTGGCATTAGACGACAGAACCCGCGAGGATTGGGAGACAAGAATAGGAACGTCACGGGAGCTCCCACCATTAGCAAGGCTAATGAGCCATCTTACTAGCACAGCCGGAGCCTTAGAAAACATTGAGACTCGTAAGGCTTATGGGGAAGGCAGAAGGACATCTCAACGTCATCCCCCATAAGGTCCTATGCAAGGGCCTTGAACGTGAAGGCTGTGGCTACCACGCCTGCGAAGAAATCTCAGAAGCCCGGATCATCTCAATTGGCAGTAGATAAAAGGCCAATCGGAAAACATCCTTTGCCATTTATCAAAGACCTCTCCAGTAACTGCAGCTATTGTAGTAATAAGCACTACATCGCCTTTTGCCCTCTCTTCAGGAWGTTAAMTCAACAGAAGAAGGAGAAAGTCATAGCAGAATCGCGCCTATGTTATAACTGCTTGGGCAGGCATAACGTTAGGCAATGTAGGAGTACTAGGCGATGCAACCAGTGTAGAGATCAGCACCACACGCTCATACATCCCGAGAAAAGGATGACATCGCACAGGACATCTCCAACATCCAGAACATCAACTCCAATCTCCAGAACATCTCCTCCAATTTCCAGAACATCTCCTTCAATCTCCAGAACATCTCCTCCAATCTCCAGAACATCTCCTCCAATCTCAAAGACATCTCCTCCAACATCTTCTAGGACATCTCCTTCTACATCAAGATCATCGCTGCCAATCTCAAGGACTACGAGCTCTTTCTCAGAGATAACACATACCTCTCAGAGAGTCTCGTCCTCGCAGGGCTAACGGGTATCATCGGATGAGTCACCGAGAGAGGATCGTCGTAAATCTCCTAAAAAGTCATCTCATCGCCGATCCTCTAGTCCGAAGTCATCAACATCCACTTCCGGTACATCGACTCCCAGACCTCTCTCCAAACCGAAGGCTTCTGTTCATGGCTCCTCTCACAAGTCATCTTCCACTCATTCATCTCCACCTAAGTCCATACCTACCAAGAAGAGTTCTTCTCAGAACTCTTCAAAAAAGGCGTCCTCAAAATGAAGAGTAGGTAGGACATTTCATTACCCACACCGTCCTCTCAGATCCATCTTAAAATCGACTATCTCATCTTCCTCAAGGTCCTCTCAGACGACCAAACGAGTCAGATTCTCGTCACCTATCTCCGACATCGATCGTTTGTCTAATTCATCGCTTTCAACGTGCTCTCGAGCTCCAGTACTCCTAGCTACTTGTAAAGCCTTTGCCATTTCTTCAAATGGATCGCCTAAATTAGTACGTVTTCTCATTGATCCTGGATCAGAGTTGACTTTAGTCTCCTCTAAAATCATAGCTATGCTAAAGCTTAGCCGTTCTCCAGGAAACATTTCTATCCAGGGTGTAGGTAGTACATCTCCAGGAACCACCCAAGGTCAAGTGTCCTTGGTCCTCCAATCGACATACTCGTCATCTCCGGTTCATCTTAAGGCATTAATTTTGCCAAAAGTCACATCTAAGTTGCCGTCGTCTGTAATATCAGAGCAAGATTGGCCTCATCTCAGATCCCTTAAATTAGCGGATCCTGACTTTTTCACCTTAGATCACATTGACATTCTCATTGGTGCTGATAATCTCAGAAGAGTTCTCAAGTCCTCTCGCCTTGTTATGGGAGGCGACTCAGAACCTATAGCCTTCCACACCAGGTTCGGTTGGGCAATTCTAGGAGCAACTTCCAGCCCGAGCAAGGTCGATTCTCTCAAAATTTGTTATGCCATCTCTAACGAATCTCTTGACAAAGCTCTAACAAAATTCTGGGTTCAGGAAGAAGTCTCATCTTCCCCCGCGTCAACCTTGAGTCTCGCTGAATCGCAATGCGAGCAGCACTTTGTTGATACGCACTCTCGATTACCAACTGGTCGTTACATGGTTCGCCTGCCGTTCTCGAAAGACATATCCACCTTAGGGCATTCAAGATCTCTTGCCACGAGATGCCYTGAAAGACTTCTCAAGAAATTCAAAACCGATGGGCATTTCAAGGAAACCTACTCTGATTTCCTTAAAGAATATGAGTCTTTAGGACATATGGTTCCTGTTCCTCTCGATACTCCTGATCAATCTCAGGCGTATTACCTCCTGCATCACGGAG
Source organism: Polistes canadensis (assembly GCF_001313835.1). Taxonomy (NCBI): domain Eukaryota; kingdom Metazoa; phylum Arthropoda; class Insecta; order Hymenoptera; family Vespidae; genus Polistes; species Polistes canadensis. The sequence goes on from NW_014569980.1 coordinate 35,036, forward strand.
TTTGGCGCGAGCAAAGTTCCT
>NW_014569980.1:35205-36807 GCF_001313835.1 Polistes canadensis
AAGACTCAAACGGACATTTTCGATGTATTGCTGTGGATCAGGAAGCACAAGTACATTTTCATTACGGACATTGTAAAAATGTTTCGCCAAATCCAAGTGCATCCCAAAGATCATGACCTTTAACGAATTCTCTGGGTTAACTAATCATCTCAAGTTCAGGCATATCAGCTTACGTCTGTCACATACAGTACCCGCTCGGCTCTTATCTAGCCTGTCGCATTCTTAGACAGCTCGTTAAAGATGAAGGTCATAAGTATCCTCTCGCAGTCAACCCTATTCTTAAGGGATGCTATGTTGACGACACATCAGGGGGGGCAGAGACTATTGATCATCTTAATGCAGTAGCATCTCAGTTAGAGGACATGTGCTTCTTCGCCTGTTTACCACTCGATAAGTGGAAAAGTAATTCTCCCAACCTCACTCGSAYCTCTYTCTCACAGTCYGACAGCTCGCCTGTCCACTCGTTTGATGATAGCACTACCAAGATCTTAGGCATCTCCTGGAATTCTCAGAAAGATGTGTTTACTTTTTACGGTACAATCTCTTTCCATTAAGCCGTCACGAAAGGCATCATTCTCTCTGAAGTGACTCAATTGTTTGATCCTCTTGGACTCCTCTCTCCGGTAGTGATCGAAGCGAAAGTCCTCATGCAACGACTCTGGTTGGAAAATGTTGGTTGGGATGATCATCTTTCTCCAGAGATAGTTCACGAGTGGTCCCAGTTTAGGCAACATCTCTCTCAGTGATGACTGATAAGTCATAGAGACTCCCCAATGGATAAACCTCTCGTCAAAGGCAACCTCAATACAGGTTCATGGCTTCTCAGACGCCTCTCAACTTGCTATGGCAGCAGTTGTATATCTCAGGGTGTCGTATGCTKACTMATCTTCAGTAGTCAGTCTAGTCTGTTCTAAGACGAAAGTAGCTTCTCTCAAAAGGTTAACAATTCCTAGACTTAAACTCTCAGCAGCGGCTCTGCTAGCCAAGCTGACGGGAAAAGTAATAAGATTACTCGACCTCTCGGACGTTCTTACTTTTCTGTAGTCTGACTCCTCTGTGATCCTTGCGTGGTCTCAGTGCATCTCAATTCATTGATCACACACTATGGTAGAATGGTCCTCCATGGCTTTCTCAGTCGCCAGAATTTTGGCCCTCGTCAATGCCACCCTCAACGGAAGGGGATATGGAGGAACGTCCTGACATCTCACTTGCACTCTTACAAGCCCAACCTCTAGTTTGGGACCTCGTTGACCTTCCTCAATCATCCTCCTTTCATCGGCATCTCACAAAACTACTTCGGATCACGGCAATCATTCAGAGAGCAGTCTCGCGCTTTAAGAAGGTTCCTGGTTTGAGCTTGTCCGCATCGCCATTGAATCCAGCAGATCTGGAGAAGGCAAAATCGTTCTGGAAACGCGCGACTCAAGAAGCGTATTTCTTACCAGAGTTAAGAACGTTGTCGGCAAAACAATCTCTCAACAAACGTCACGTTTTGCCGCGACTCACGGCCTTTGTCGATCGTCCTGGAATTCTCAGGGTTGGTGGACGGCTGCAAAATTCTCAGCTGGATGATGATAGTAAACATCCAGCAATACTACCTCG
>NW_014569980.1:38327-49093 GCF_001313835.1 Polistes canadensis
TTAAACAGTGCGGACGTATATTTAAAAATCTCTGAAATTTGTGAATTCATCTCACAGTCTTCATCTAGCTTTAATTCTTATCTCTCACCGTTCCATCTCATCTCTCATCTCGCTTTTCCTCATCTAGACCATCTCTTTATACTCTCTATCATTACCGACTTCTCAGGTAATCTCACAACCTTTATTTCTAATCTGAATCTCTCTTTATTCGTTCTAAACTCTCATTTTTGTTGTAATCTTCGTTTTATCAATTCTTTCGTTTCTCACTATCACATTTTCCTTCTTTTTGTTCTAACGGCTTCTCGTGCTACGTACTTCCGGTACACTTAGCGTGATATCCGGTACACGTGGCGTAACTTATCTATTACTGCTTGTAAAAATCTATTATACTTTCGCTATCTCTATTTTTCTGTACATAATTTCTATTAAATCTTGTTACACATAAATTCTACCAGTAAATTCCTCATTTATACAGTCCATTAGCCTATCTCGCCTATCTTCTTATTATCTCTTAGCGCATCTCTTTAAAGCCTACTTATCTTTCTATACTCGAACAGTAGTCAACCAAATATTTATTCTGATTTGTTTCTAATAGCACATTTTTGCCTTTGATAAAAAAATTTTCAGTATTTTTAAAAAAAAATTTTCGCTACTAATTGGATTAAATTGTAGTTAAAAAATATAAAAAGTCTAAAAACGTGCAATTTAACAGAAGCTATGTAACGTTTTCTTTCATGATTTAAAGCGTATTCTCACAAATAAAAAGTGTTAAGTCCGTAAAAATTCGGCAAAAATCATTTATATTTCGAATACTGCAGTCGAAGAAAAGAGAAAAAATCATTTTATTACAATTTTTTTGTTACTTTACGTTCAGAATTCAATTATTTTTAAACAACATTCGATTGTAGTCAACCAAACATCTATTCTTTTTAGTTTTTTATATCACATTTTTACCTTTGCTAAAAAATTTCGAATATAGTTAAAAAGAATTTTTCGTTACTTTTTGGATTAAATCGTAGTTAAAAATTATAATAAATCTAAAAAAGTACTATTTAACAGAAGCTATAAAACGTTTTCTTTTAAGCTTTAAGCGTATACTTACAAATAAAGAATGTTAAGTACGAAAAAATTTGGCAAGCATAATTAATGTTTGGACTATTGTAGTCGAAGAAAAGAGAAAAAATCATTTAATTACAACTTTTTTTGGTTACTTCACGTGTAGAATTAAACTATTCTTCAACAAAATTTGATTGTAGTCAATTAAACATCTACTCTGTTTAATTTCTAAAAGCACATTTTTACATTCGCTAAACAATTTTGAAATCTATTTAAGAAAATTTTGGCTACTTTCTACATTAAATAAATGTTGAAAACTATCAGATATCTAAAGAAGTGCTGTATATCATATGCTATAAAACGTATTCTTTCAAGTTTTAAAGCGTGTACTATCAAATAAAAAGTGTTTAATCCATCAAAATCCAGCAAATAACATTTATATTTTAATAACTGCAATACAAAAATAAGGAAAAATCTATTATATAACATCTTTTTATGGATATTTTAATAAAGAATGCAATTCTTTTTCAACGAAACTCGATTGTATTAAAGCGGACATCACTTCTGTTTTGTTTCTAGTAGCACATTTTTGCCGTCGCTAAAAATCATTTAATATATTTCAGATAAATTTTCGCTGCTTTCTAGATTAAATAATATTTGAAAACTATCTTATATCTAAAGAAATACTATATAACAAATGCTATGAAACGTTTTCTTTCAAATCCTAAAGCGTATACTGACAAATAAAAAGAGTAAGTACCAATTAAATCTGGCAAGTAACATTTATATTTAAACAACGGCAGTCCAAAAAAAGGAAAAAATCATTTAATTACAATTTTTTTTGTTACTTTACGTGAAGAATTCTATTCTTTTTCAACGAAACTCGATTGTAGTGAACCTGACATCACTTCTGTTTTATTTCTAGTAGCACATCTTAAACGTCGCGTAAAATTTTAATATATTTAAAAGAAACTTTTGCTACTTTCTGGATAAAATCGAAGTTAAAAATTATAAAAAATCTAAAAAAGAGCAATTTAACAGACGCAATAAAACGTTTTCTTTAGAGCTTTAAAGCGTATACTTACAAATAAGAAGGGTTAAGTCCGAAAAATTTGACTAACATAATTAATATTTGGACTACTGCAGTCGAAGAAAAGAGAAAAAATCATATTATTACAACTTATTTTGGTTACTTTACGTGTAGAATTCACTTTTTTCTCGACAAAAATCGATTGTAGTCAACGAAACATCTATTCTGTTTAGTTCCATTTAGCACATTTTACCGTCGCTAAAAATATTTCAATATACTTAACAGTAATTTTTGCTATTTTCTGTATAAAATCGTAGTTAAAAACTATAAAATTTTAAAAATAGTGCTATATAACAATAGCTACATAACGTTATCTTTTAAGTTTTAAAGCGTATACTAGCAAATAAAAAGTGTTAGGTACAATAAAATCTAGCAAATTACATTTATATTTTGAAAACTGCAGTCCATAAAAAAGGAAAAATTCATTTTTTTCTACTTTTTTTGGTTACTTTACGTTTAGAATGTAATTCTCTTTCGATAAAACTCGATTGTTGTCAATCTGACTTTCATTCTGTCTAGTTTCTTACAGCACATTTTACCGTCGCTAAAAATATTTTATTATATTTAAGAGTAATTTTTGCTATTTCCTGGATAAAATCTTAGTAAAAAACTATAAAATTTCAAAAATAGTGCTATGTAACAATTGCTACGTAAAGTTTTCTTTCAAATTTTAAAGCGTATACTAGCAAATAAAAAGTGTTAAATCCGAAAAAATCCCGCAAATATCATTTACATTTGAACTACTGCAGTCCAAGAAAAGAGACAAAATAATTTTTTTACACCTTTTTTAGGTTACACTCCGTGGAAAATTCACTTTTTTCTCGACAAAAATCTATTGTAGTCAACGAAACATCTATTCTGTTCAGTTCCATTTAGCACATTTTACCGTCGCTAAAAATATTTCAATATACTTAAAAGTAATTTTTGCTATTTTCTGTATAAAATCGTAGTTAAAAACTATAAAATTTTAAAAATAGTGCTATATAACAATAGCTACATAAAGTTTTCTTTCAAATTTTAAAGCGTATACTAAAAAATAATAAGTTTTATGCTAAATAAAATCTAGCAACTATCTTTTACATTTCAACAGCTGCAGTCCAAGAAAAGAGAAAAAATCATTTTATAACAAATTTTTCTGGTTATTTCACGTGTAGAATTAAATATTTTTTTGACAAAATTCGATTGTAGTCAATTAAACATCAATTCTAATTAGTTTCTAATAGCACATTTTTACCGTCGGTAAAAATAATTCAATATATTTAGAAGATAATTCCGCTACTTTGTGAATTAAATCTTAGTTTAAAACTATTAAATTTCTATAATCCGCTATTTAGCAGAAGATAAGAAACGCTTTCTTTTAAACTTTAAAGCATATAATTACAAAAAAAAAGTGTACAGTCCGCAAAAATACAGAAAATATCAATTAAATTTTAACCCCTGCAGTACAAGAAAAAAGAAAAATTAATTTTATTACACATTTTTTTGGTTAGTTTACGTGTAGAATTCACTTTCTTTTCGCCAAAATTCGATTGTAGTCAACAAAACATCTATTCTGTTTAGTCCCTAATAGCACATTTTACCGTCGCTAAAAATATTTAAATATATTAGGAAAATTTTTGCTACTTTCTGGATAAAACTGTAGTTAAAAAATATAAAATTTTAAAAATAGTGCTATATAACAATAGCTACATAACGTTATCTTTAAGTTTTAAAGCGTATACTAGCAAATAAAAAGTGTTAGGTACAATAAAATCTAGCAAATTACATTTATATTTTGACAATTGCAGTCCAAAAAAAGGGAAGAAATCACTTCATTACAACTATATTAAGTTACTTTACGTAAAAAATTTAATTTTTTTTGCGACAAATTTTGATTGCAGTCAACCAAACATTCATTCTGTTTAGTTTTTAATAGCACGTTTTTACCTTTTCTAAAAATTTTTAATGCATTTAAAAGAACTTTTCGCTACTTTCTGAATTAAATCGTAGTTATAACTGTAAAATTTCTATAAAAGTGCTTTATAACAAAAGCTATAAAACGTTTTCTTTCAAGTTTTAAGGCGTTTACTAACAAATAATAAGTTTTATGTCCATTAAAATCCAGCAAATATCATTTACATTTTAACAAATGCAGTCCAAGAAAAGAGAAAAAATTATTTTATTACTACATTTTTGTATTACTTTACGTAAAGAAATTAATTATTTTTCAACAAAACTCGATTGAAGTAAACCTGACTTTCATTCTGTCTTCTTTCTAATAGCATTTTTTTCCAGCGCTAAAAATTTTTTATATGTTTAAAAGAAATTTTTGCTGCTTTTTAGAATAAATAATTGTTGAAAAATATCATATATCTAAAGAAGTGCTATGTAACATATGCTATAAATCGTTTTCTTTCTAGTTTCAAAGCGTATTTTAACAAATAGAAAATTTTATGTCTAATAATATGTAGCAAATAACATTTACATTTCAACAACTGCAGTCCAAAAAAAGAGAAAAAATCATTTTATTACACCTTTTTTTGGTTACTTTACGTGTAGAATTCACTTTTTTTTGGACAAATGTCGATAGTAGCCAAAAAAACAGCTATTCTGTTTTGTTCCTAATAGAACATTTTACCGTCGCTAAAGATATTTCTATATATTTAGAAGAAATTTTTGCTACTTTCTGGATAAAATTGTTGTTAAAAACTATAAAATTTCAAAAATTCTGCTATATAACAAAAGCTACATAGCGTTTCCTTTCAAGTTTTAAGGCGTATACTAGCAAATAATAAGTGTTAAATCCAAAAAAATTTATCAAATATTATTTACACTGCAACGCCTGCAGTCCAAGAAAAGAAAAAAAATCATTTTATTACACCTTTTTTTGGTAACTTTACGTGTAGAATTCACTTTTTTTTAGACAAAATTCGATTGTAGTCAACAAAACAGCTATTCTGTTTAGTTCCTGATAGCACATTTTACCGTCGTAAAAAATATTTCGATATATTTAAAAAAAATTTTTACTATTTTCTGGATAAAATCTTTGTTAAAAACTATAAAATTTCCAATACAGTGCTATATAACAAAAGCTACATAACGTTTTCTTTCAAGTTTTAAAGCGTATTCTTACAAATAAAAAGTGTTAAGTCTAATATAATATAGCAAAAAACATTTATATTTCAACAACTGCAGTCCATAAAAAAGGAAAAATTCATTTTTTTCTACTTTTTTTGGTTACTTTACGTAAAGAATGTAATTCTTTTGCAAAAAAATTCGGTTATAGTCAACCAATTATTCATTCTGTTTAGATTCTAATAGCACATTTTTAACTTTGCTAAAAATTTTTTAATAAATTTGAAAGAATTTTTCGCTACTTTCTGGACTAAATCATAGTTAAAACTGAAAAATTTCTATAATCTGATATTTACCAGAAAATATAAAACGTTTTCTTTTAAACTTTAAAGCATATATTAACAAAAAAAAGTGTAAAGTCCGAAAAAATCCAGCAAAAATCATTTAAATTTTAACTACTGCAGTCCAAGAAAAGACAAAATATCATTTTATTACACCTCTTGCTGGTTACTTTACGTGTAAAATTCACTTTTTTTTCGACAAAAATCGATTGTAGTCAACGAAACATCTATTCTGTTTAGATCCTTATAGCACATTTTACCGTCGCCAAAAATATTTGAATACACTTTAAAGTAATTTTTGCCCTTTTCTGGATAAAAACGTAGTTAAAAACAATAAAATTTCAAAAATGTTGCTATATAACATAAGCTACACAACGTTATCTTTTAAGTTTTAAAGCGTATTCTAACCAAAGGAAAGTGTTATGTCCAATAATATTTAGCAAATTGCATATATATTTTAACAACTGCAGTCCGATAAAAAGGGAAAAAGTAATTTTTTTCTACTTTTCTTGGTTACTATACGTCTAGAATGTAACTCTTTCGATGAAACTCGATTGTTGTCAACCTGACTTTCATTCTGTCTTGTTTCTTATAGCACATTTTTACCGTCGCTAAAAACTACTTATTATATTTAAAAGAAATTTTAGCTGCTTTTTAGAATAAATAATTGTTTAAAAATATCAGACATCTAAAGAAGTGCTATATAACATATGCTATAAAACGTTTTCTTTCAAGTTTTAAAGCGTATTCTAACAAATAAAAAGTGTTCAGTCTAATAAAATCAAGCAAATAACATTTTTATTTCACCAAACGAAGTCAAAGAAAGGGAAAAAATTGTTTTATAACAACTTTTTTGGATTACTTTACGAAAAGAATTCAATTATTTTTCTACAAAACTCGATTGTAGTAAACCTTAAAACCATTCTGTTTAGATCCTAATAGCTCATTTTACTGTCGCTAAAAATATTTTAATATATCTAAAAGAAATTTTTGCTATTTTCTGGATAAAATCGTTGTTAAAAACTATAAAATTTCAAAAATACTGCTATATAACAAAAGCTACATACTGTTTTCTTTCAAGTTTTAAAGCGTATACTAGCAAATAAAAAGTGTAAAACTTAAAAAAATCCAGCAAATATCATTTACATTTCAACAAATGCAGTCTAAGAAAAGATAAAAAATCATTTTATTACAACTTTTTTGGATTACTTTACGTAAAGTATTCCATTATTTTTAAACAAAACTCGATTGTAGTAAACCTGACTTTCATTTTGTCTTGTTTCTAATAGCACATTTTTTCCGTAGCTAAAAATTTTGTATAATATTTACATAAATTTTTGCTACTTTCTGGATAAAATCGTTGCAAAGAACTGTAAAATTTCAAAAATACTGGTATATAACCATAGCTACATACCGTTTTCTTTCAAGTTTTAAAGCGTATTCTTACAAATAAAAAGATTTAAGTCTAATATAATACAGCAAATAACATTTATACTTCAACAACTGCAGTCCCAAAAAAGGGAAAAAATCATTTCATTAGAACTATATTATGTTACTTTACGTAAAGATTTTAATTTTTTTTGCGAAAAAATTCGATTGTAGTCAACCAAACAATCATTCTATTTAGTTTCTAATAGCACATTTTTACATTTTAAAAAAATTTTTTAATACATTTAAAAGAATTTTTCGCTACTTTCTGGATTAAATCGTAGTTAAAACTGTAAAATTTCTAAAAAAGTGCTATATAACAATAGCTACATAACATTTTCTTTCAAGTTTTAAAGCGTATTCTAACAAATAAAAAGTGTTAAGTCTAATATAATATAGCAAATAACATTTATATTTCAAAAACTGCAGTCCATAAAAAGAGCAAAAATCATGTTATAACGACTTTTTTTGTTACTTCACGTGTAGAATTAAACTATTTCTCAACAAAATTCAATTGTAGACAACCATACATCTATTCTGTTTAGTTTCCAATAGCACATTTTCACCTTCGCTAGAAAATTTTTTTATCTATAAAAAAAAATTTCGCTGCTTCCTACATTAAATAATTTTTGAAAACTATCAGATATCTAAAGAAGTGCTGTATAACATATGCTATAAAACGTATTCTTTCAAGTTTTAAAGCGTGTACTAGCAAATAAAAAGTGTTTGGTCCAATAAAATCCCGCAAATAACATTTATATTTTAATAACTGCAGTACAAAAAAAGGAAAAAAACTATTTTATTGCAACTTTTTTGGGATACTTTACGTGAAGAATGCAATTCTTTTTCAACGAAACTCGATTGTATTAAAGCAAACATCTATTATGTTTTATTTCTAGTAGCATATTTTAAACGTCGCTAAAAATTTTAATATATTTAGAAAGAAACTTTTGCTACTTTCTAGATAAAAACGTAGTTAAAAATTATAAAAAAATTTAAAAAAGTGCTGTTCGAGAATAGAAAGGTTATTAGATTTGAATGAGATGCTCTAAGAGAAGACAAGGAGATAGGCGAGATAGGCTAGTGGACTGTATAAATGAGGAATTTACTGGTAGAACTTATGTGTAACAAGATTTAATAGATATTAGGTACAGAAAAATAGAGATAGCGAAAGTATAATAGATTTTTACAAGCAGTAATAGATAAGCTACGCCACGTGTACCGGATATCACGCCACGTGTACCGGAAGTACGTAGCACGAGAAGCTGTTAGAACAAAAAGAAGGAAAATGTGATAATGAGAAACGAAAGAATTGATGAAACGAAGATTACAACAAAAATGAGAGGTCAGAACGAATAAAGAGAGGTTCATATTAGAGATAAAGGATGTGAGATTACCTGAGAAGTCGTTAGTGAGAGAGAGTATAAAGAGATGGTCTAGATGAGGAAAAGCGAGATGAGAGATGAGATGGAACGGTGAGAGATAAGAATTAAAGCGAGATKARGACTATGAGATGAATTCACAAATTTCAGAGATTTTTAAATATACGTCCGCACTGTTTAACTTCGTAAAAGATTGTGTCGGACCACGYYACTTTTYKRTTCGATTAGARGAAYAGAGCGGAAGTGGAGAAAAGACAATACACCAATTAGCGAGTTCCACGCTGGGAAGAGATGACAAACGATTAATAGGAAAGAAACACGCAGAGGATGACGACACAGGGGACCAATGACCTATTGAAACGTCAAGTAGCGTGATCCCTTGATCAATAGAAACAATCGAAATGTCTTCTTCTCAGCGATAACAGACGGCGCATTAATCATGCTAGCCAAGTGGTGCTGCTATCTAGTCTGAGGGGCGCAATTTTCGAAAATTCTTCCCCCCAATTCTCGAGCGTGATTCGAGAATTTGACATGGTGAGATGTGCTGAACCGCTAAGAAAATTATTTTTCCTTGTGCGGTTGGAGAGGCAATGGTGCGAGCTTGACGATAGATCTAGTGATAGTGATGGTGGCGGTCTTCAGCGTGACAACCCTGCAGAGACCCTCCTTTCCTGGGTGTAGTTGTATCACCCTGGCGAGAGGCCATTTTGACGGAGGAAGTCGTTCGTCGGTAATGAGGACAAGAGACCCTTCAATGATATCGTTCTGCGATGTCTGCTATTTCGATGTGGTCTGATGCGCTTGCAGGTATTCCGTCGGCCAACTTCTCCAAAATTGCTGGAAACGCTCTTGAATCCGCTGGAAATGAGATAACCTGGAATCTGAGATGTCGGTTAGAGAATGCTCGGGGATAGTTGTTAATGCTTTCCCTCTGATGAAATGCCCTGGTGKTAATGCTCTGATGTCATCRGGGTCCTCCGAGAGAGAGCTGAGAGGTCTAGAGTTGAGAACCGCCTCAACTTGAGCTAAGAACGTGGAGAAGTCTTCGAACGTTAGCAACGTATCCGAGATGGTTCGTTTGAGATGATACTTGATTGATTTCACCGATGCCTCCCATTTTCCACCCATATGTGGTGCCGCTGGAGGATTGAAGATCCACTTAGTGCCGTCATTAGCGAGAAGTCTCTGGATCTTGAGGGATTCCTTCGTTGCAGCTGAGAGTAGCTCCTTAAGCTGCTTGTTTGCTCCCTGAAAGTTAGTACCACAGTCGCTTCTGAGCGTTTTTGGAATGCCCCTACGGCTGGTAAACCGTCGAAATGCCTTGAGAAATCCTTCGGGTGAGTAGTCTGAGACTACTTCGAGATGAACGGCAGAGGTGGAGAAGCATATGAACACTGCTATCCAACCCTTGAAGGACTTTGCACCTCTGCCTTGAAAAGTCTTCATGGTGACTGGCCCGGCGTAATCCAGCCCTGTAGTCTCGAACACAGGAGATGGTGTCACTCGAGATGCTAGGAGTGGAGCAATGAGTTGTTGTGCTCTCACTCCACGTATTCGAGCACAAGAGAGACAATCTTTGAGGAAGGACTTCACTGGAGCACGATCTCCAATAATCCAGAAAGTCCTTCGAATGTAGGAGAGCRTHAGCTGAKTTCCTCCATGCAWRGTTCTGGCATGAGCATCGGAGATGACTAGGTTGGTGAATTTTGACTGACGAGGTAGTATTGCTGGATGTTTACTATCATCGTATAGCTGAGAATTTTGCAGCCGTCCACCAACCCTGAGAATTCCAGCACGATCGACAAAGGCCGTGAGTCGCGTAAGAACGTGACGTTTGTTGAGAGATTGTCCTGCCGACAACGTTCTTAATTCTGGTGAGAAATACGCCTCTTGAGTCGCGCGTATCCAGAACGATTTTGCCTTCTCCAGATCTGCTGGATTCAATGCCAATGCGGACAAGCTCGAACCAGGAACCTTCTTAAATCGCGAGACCGCTCTCTGAATGATTGCTGTGATCCAAAGTAGTTTAGTGAGATGCCAATGAAAGGAGGATGATTGAGGAAGGTCAACGAGGTACCAAACTAGAGGTTGGACTTGAGAGAGTGCAAGTGAGATGCCAGGACGTTCCTCCATATCTTCTTCCGGTGAGGGTAGCACTGACGAGGGCCAAAATTCTGGCGACTAAGAAAGCCATGGTGGACCATTTCACCATAGTGGGTGATCAATGAGTTGAGATGCACTGAGACCACGAGATGCACAGTCAGCTAGATTGAGCTTTCCGGAGATGAATCTCCAATGAGCATGGKGTACAGACTCGTGAATAGCGGCTACCCTATTGCCTACGAATTCCTTCCATCTCATAGAATTGTTTTTGACCCATGCAAGGGTCACAGAGGAGTCAGACCACAGAAAAGT
>NW_014569980.1:50209-60313 GCF_001313835.1 Polistes canadensis
CTACCCGCAGTTTGGTGAAGGAACTTTGCTCGCGCCAAACTCCGTGATGCAGGAGGTAAGACGCCTGAGATTGATCAGGAGTATCGAGAGGAACAGGAACCATATGTCCTAAAGACTCATATTCTTTAAGGAAATCAGAGTAGGTTTCCTTGAAATGCCCATCGGTTTTGAATTTCTTGAGAAGTCTTTCAAGGCATCTCRTGGCAAGAGACCTTGAATGCCCCAAGGTGGATATGTCTTTCGAGAACGGCAGGCGAACCATGTAACGACCAGTTGGCAATCGAGAGTGCGTACTAACAAAGTGCTGCTCGCATTGCGATTCAGCGAGACTCAAGGTTGACGCGGGGGAAGATGAGACTTCTTCCTAAACCCAGAATTTTGTTAGAGCTTTGTAAAGAGATTTGTTAGAGATAGCATGGCAAATTTTGAGAAGATCGACCTTGCTCGGGCTGGAAGTTGCGCCTAGAACTGCTGAACCGAACTTGGTGTGAAAGGCTAAAGGTTCTGAGTCGCCTTCCATAACAAGGCGAGAGGACTTGAGAACTCTTCTCAGATTATCAGCACTAATGAGAATGTCAATGTGATCTGGAGTGAAAAAGTCAGGATCCGCTAATTTAAGGGATCTGAGATGAGGCTAATCTTGCTCTGATATTACAGACGACGGCAACTGAGATGTGATTTTTGGCAAAATGAATGCCTTAAGATGAACCCGAGATGACGAGTATGTCGATTGGAGGACCAAGGAAACTTGACCTTGGGTCGCTCCTCGAGATGTACTACACACACCCTGGATAGAAATGTTTCCTGGAGAACGGCTAAGCTTTAGCTTAGCTATGATTTTAGAGGAGACTAAAGTCAACTCTGATCCAGGATCAATGAGAAGACGTACTAATTTAGGCGATCCATTTGAAGATATGGCAAAGGCTTTACAAGTAGCTAAGAGTACTGGAGCTCGAGAGCACGTTGAAAGCGACGAATTAGACGAACGATCGATGTCTGAGATAGGTGACGAGAATCTGACTCGTTTGGTTGTCTGAGAGGACCTTGAGGAAGATGAGATGGTCGATTTTAAGATGGATCTGAGAGGACGGTGTGGGTAATGAGATGTCCTACTTACGCCTCATTCTGAGGACGCCTTTTTTAAAGAGTTCTGAGAAAAACTCTTCTTGGTAAGTATGGACTTAGGTAGAGATGAATGAGTGGAAGATGACTTGTGAGAGGAGCCATGAACAGAAGCCTTTGGTTGGGATACAGGTCTCGGAGTCGATGTAACGGAAGTGGATGATGATGACTTTGGACTAGAGGATCGGCGATGAGATGACTTTTTGGAAGATTTACGACGATCCTCTCACGGTGACTCATCATACGATATCCGTGAGCCCTGCGAGGACGAGACTCTCTGAGATGTCTGTGTTGTCTCTGAGAGAGAGCTTGAAGTCCTTGAGATTGGCAGCGATGATCTTGATGTAGAATGAGATGTCCTAGACGATGTTAGAGGAGATGTCCTAGACGATGCTGGAGATGTCCTTGAGATTGGAGGAGATGTTCTGGTTGTAGGAGGAGATGTCCTTGACGATGTCGGAGGAGATGTCCTTGAGATTGGAGGAGATGTTCTGGTTGTAGGAGGAGATGTCCGGGACGATGTCATCCTTTTCTCGGGATGTATGAGCGTAAGGTGCCAATCTCCACACTGGTTGCATCGCCTAGTACTCCTACATTGCCTTACGTTATGCCTGCCCAAGAAGTTATAACATAGGCGCGATTCTGCTATGACCTTCTCCTTCTTCTGTTGAKTTAACTWCCTGAAGAGAGGGCAAAAGGCGATGTAGTGCTTATTACTACAATAGCTGCAGTTATTGGAGAGGTCGTTGATAAACGGCAAAGGATGTTTTCCGATTGGCTTTTTATCTACTGCCAATTGAGATGATCCGGGCTTCTGAGATGTCTTCACAGGCGTGGTAGCCACAGCCTTCACGTTCAAGGCCCTGGCATAGGACCTTATGGGGGATGACGTTGAGATGTCCTTCTGCCTTCCCCATAAGCCTTACGAGTCTCGATGTGTTCTAAGGCTCCGGCTGTGCTAGTGAGATGGCTCATTAGCCTTGCTAATGGTGGGAACTCGCGTGACGTTAATATACTTGTCTCCCAATCCTCGCGGGTTCTGTCATCTAATGCCAGCCCCACCTGGTGGACTAGGATGTGGTCCCATTGGTCGACCGGGCATCCCAATGTCTCCAGTGCACTTAGTGACGATGTCACGAGATTGATGATCTTGTTGAGAGATCCAGATGACCTTTCCTTAATGCGAGGAAGAGCCATTAACCTATCGAGATGGGCGAGTATCAAAAGACGCTTGTTGTCGAACCTGGTTGACAACCGATTCCATGCGACTGCGAAGAAATCTACAGACAGTTTCAGGTTGGCCACCACCTTAGCTGCCTCTCCCTCTAGGCTGGTCCTTAAGTAATGGAGTTTCTCAACCTGTGAGAGGTCCGGATTGTCTTTAACCACGGAGGAAAATAATTCCTCGAAAGGCCTCTATTTTGAGAAGGCCCCGGAGAACTTGGGCAACGAGATATTCAGCAGTACCGACCGCGGACGAGATTGCGGCTGAGGCATTGCTTGCGATGCCTGCCGAGAGAGCTCCTCTATGCGTTGATTTAGCAGCGTAATTCCGGCTAAATATATTTGCATAGTAGCGTCATAGCGATTGTTCTTAAACTACGGCTGCTCCATTGCCGTTCTACGAGACGATGACACTATTCGGTCATGTTCCGCAATTAAATTTCGCCCAAGTCGTTTGGAGTAGTTCTCTAGTCTCCACCGCGGTGGAGAGGTCCATAGTAAGAACGTCTTTTGCATTGGCTGTCAGGCTCGCGACCGTGCCAGCTTGCGCCTCCTGCAGTGTTAGTCTCGCAGTAATGATTTGATAGGATATGATGCGCTGTTGCTGGTCGAGACGATTATGCAGTAGTGGTGCTGCCAACACTACTCCCGAGATGAGGTGACGTACGCTTCACTCTCCGTGAGTGGGGAGATAACGAATATTCCTGAGTGCTACATGCCCGCGCCAACTAGATTACTCCTAGCTAACTAGAGGCGTTAGAATTCTTTGAACTGATTTTCCTGTCGCCGCACAACGTCCTGGGTGCTTAGCAATGCGACAGGGGTTGTACACGAAACATTACACAAATGTTAAATATTGTTACACTCACAATTAATTCTAAGATCCGGCTCGAAGGACCAAAAAAAATGTTCGAGAATAGAAAGATTAGTAGATTTAAATGAGATGCTCTAAGAGAAGACAAGGAAATAGGCGAGATAGGCTAGTGGACTGTATAAATGAGGAATTTACTGGTAGAATTTGTGTGTAACAATATTTAATAAATATTATGTACAGAAAAATAGAGATAGCGAAAGTATAATAGATTTTTACAAGCAGTAATAGATGAGCTACGCTACGTGTACCGGATATCACGCCACGTGTACCAGAAGTACGTAGCACAAAAAGCCGTTAGAACAAAAAAAAGGAAAATGTGATAATGAGAAACGTAAGAATTGATGAAACGCAGAGTACAACAAAAATGAGAGGTCAGAACGAATAAAGAGAGGTTCAGATTAGAAATAAAGGTTGTAAGATTACCTGAGAAGTCGGTAATGATAGAGAGTATAAAGAGATAGTCTAGATGAGGAAAAGCGAGATGAGAGATGAGATGGAACGGTGAGAGAAAAGAATTAAAGCGAGATGAAGACTGTGAGATGAATTCACAAATTTCAGAGATTTTTAAATATACGTCCGCACTGTTTAACTTCGTAAAAGATTGTGTCGGACCACGCCAAATTTCGGTTCGATTAGAGGAACAGAGCGGTAGTGGAGAAAAGACAATACACCAATTAGCGAGTTCCACGCTGGGAAGAAATGTCAAACAATCAATAGGAAAGTAATACACAGAGGATGACGACACAGGGGACCAATGACCTATTGACACGTCAAGTGGCGTGATCCCTTGATCAATAGAAACAATCGATATGTCTTCTTCTCAGCGATAACAGACGGCGCATTAATCATGCTAGCCAAGAGGTGCTGCTATATAGTCTAAAGGGCGCAATTTTCGAAAAAGTGCTACTTAAAAGAAGCTATAAAACGATTTGTTTTAAGCTTTAAAGCGTATACTTACAAATAAAATGTGTTAAGTCCGAAAGAATTTGGCAAGCATAATTAATATTTAGACTACTGCAGTCGAAGAAAAGAACAAAAATCATTTTATTACAACTTTTTTCAGTTACTTTAAGTGTAGAATTAAACTATTTTTCATCAAAATTTGATTGTAGTCAATTAAACATCTATTCTGTTTAGTTTCTAATAGCAAATTTTTACATTCGCTAAAAAATTTTTTTATCTATTTAAGAAAGTATTCGCGACTTTCTACATTAAATAATTGTTGAAAACTATCAAATTTCTAAAAAAGTGCTGTATAACATATGCTATAAAACGTATTCTTTAAAGTTTTAAAGCGTGTACTATCAAATAAAAAGTGTTTGGTCCAATAAAAGGGTTTAGTTTCTAATAGCACATTTTTACATTTGCTAAAAAATTTTAATATATTTAGAAAGAAATTTTTGCTACTTTCTGGATAAAATCGTAGTTAAAAATATAAAGTTACTAAAAAAGTGATTTATACGAAAAGCTACAAAACGTTTTCTTTCAAGTTTTAAAGCGTATACTTACAAATAAAAAGTGTTAAGTCTAAAAAAATTTGGCAAGCATAATTAATGTTTGGACTCCTGCAGTCGAAGAAAAGAGAAAAAATCATTTTATTAAAACTTTTTTTAGTTACTTCACTTGTAGAATTTCACTATTTTTTACAAAATTTGATTGTAGTCAATTGAACATCTATTCTGTTTAGTTTCTAATGGCACATTGTTACATTCGCTAAAAAATTTTCTAATCTATTTAAGAAAATTTTTGCTACTTTCTAAATTAAATAATTGTTGAAAACTATTAGATATCTAAGGAAGTGCTGTATAACATATGCTATAAAACGTATTCTTTCAAGTTTTAAAGCGTGTACTATCAAATAAAATGTGTTTAGTTTAATAAAAACAAGCAAATAACATTTAAATTTTAATAACTGCAGTTCAAAAATAAGGAAAAAACTATTTTTTTGCAACTTTTTTGGGATACTTTACGTGAAGAATTCAATTCTTTTTTAACGATACTCGGTTGTAATCAATTAAACATCTATTCTGTTTAGTTTCTAATAGCACATTTTTACCTTCCCTAAAAAATTTTTTTATCAAGTGAAGAAAATTTTTCCTGATTTCTACATTAAATAATTGTTGAAAACTATCAGATATCTAAAGAAGTGCTTTATAACATATGCTATAAAACGTATTCTACCAAGTTTTAAAGCGTGTACTAACAAATAAAAAGTGTTTAGTCCAAGAAAATCCAGCAGATAACATTTATATTTTAATAACTTCAGTACAAAAAAAGGGAGAAAACTATTTTATTACCACTTTTTTGGGATACCTTACGTAAAAAATGCAATTATTTTTCAACGAAACGCGATTGTATGAAAGCGGACATCCATTCTGTTTTGTTTCTAGTAGCACATTATTGCCGTTTCTATAAATTTTTCGATATGTTTCAGATAAATTTTCGCTGCTTTCTAGATTAAATAATATTTAAAAACTATCTGATATCTGAAGAAATGCTATATAACAAAAGCTATAAAACGTTTTCTTTCAAATTTTAAACCTTATACTTATAAATAAATAGAGATAGTACCAATTAAATCTAGCGAGTTACATTTATATTTAAACCACTGCAGTCCAAAAAAAGGAAAAAATCATTTAATTACAACTTTTTTTGGTTACTTTACGTGAAGAATTCAATTCTTTTTTAACGAAACTCGATTGTAGTAAACCTGACATCACTTCTGTTTTATTTCTAGTAGCACATTTTAAACGTCGCTAAAAATTTTAATATATTTAGAAGGGTATTTTTGCTACTTTCTGGATAAAATCGTAGTTAAAAATATAAAATTTTTAAAAAAGTGCTTGATACAAAAAGCTACAAAACGTTTTCATTTAAGTTTTAAAGCGTATACTAACAAATAAAAGTGTTATGTCCAATACAATCTAGTAAATATCATTTACTTTTCAACAACTGCAGACGTAGAAAAGTTTAATAATCAATTTAGTACAATTTTTTTTGTTACTTAACGTTTAAAATTCAATTATTTTTCAACAAAATGCGATTGTAGTCAACCAAACATCTATTCTATTTAGTTTTTTTTATCACATTTTAACCTCTGCAAAAAAATTTTCAATATATTTAAAACGAATTTTTTGCTACTTTCTGAAATAAATCATAGTTAAAAATTATAAAAAATCTAAAAAAAGTGCTATTTAACAGAAGCTGTACAACGTTTTCTTTTAAGCTTTAAAGCGTATACTTGCAAATAAAAAGTGTTAAGTCCTAAAAAATTTGGCAAACATAATAAATATTTGGACTATTGCAGTCGAAGAGAAGAGAAAAAATCATTTTATTACAACTTTTTTTGGTTACTTCACTTGTAAAATTCAATCATTTTTTAACAAAATTCGATTGTAGTCAACCAAACATCTACTCTGTTTAGTTGCTAATAGCACATTTGTACCTTCGCTAGAATATTTTTTTATCTATTTAGGAAAATTTTCGCTGCTTTCTACATTAAATAATTGTTGAAAACTATCAGATATCTAAAGAAGTGCTGTATAACATATTCTACAAAACGTATTCTTTCAAGTTTTAAAGCGTGTACTAACAAATAAAAAGAGTTAGTACCAATTAAATCTAGCAAACACCATTTATATTTAAACAACTGCAGTCCAAAAAAAGGAAAAAATCATTTAATTACAACTTTTTTTAATTACTTTACATGAAGAATTCAATTCCTTTTCAACGAAACTCGATTGTAGTAAACCTGACATTACTTCTGTTTTATTTCTAGTAGCACATTTTAAATGACGCTGAAAATTTTAATATATTTAGAAAGAAACTTTTAATACTTGCTGGATAAAATCGTAGTTAAAAATTTAAAAAAATCTAAAAAAGTGCTATTTAACAGAAGCTATAAAACGTTTTCTTTCAAATTTAAAAGCGTATACTAAATAATAAAAAGAGTTAGTACCAATTAAATCTAGCAAATAACATTTATATTTAGACAACTGCAGTCCAAAAAAAGGAAAAAATCATTTTACTACAACTTTTTTTGGTTACTTCACGTGTAGAATTCAACTTTTTTTTCAAAAAAATTCGATTGTAGTCAATTAAACATCTATTCTGTTTAGTTTCTAATAGCATATTTTTACATTCGCTATAAAATTTGTTAATCTATTTAAGAAAGTTTTCGCTACTTTCTACAATATATAATTTTTGAAAACTATCAGATATCTAAAAAAGTGCTGTATAACATATTGTATAAAACGTATTCTTTCAAGTTTTAAAGCGTGTACTATCAAATACAAAGTGTTTAGTCAAATAAAATCCAGCAAATAACATTTACATTTTAATAACTGCAGTACAAAAATAAGGAAAAACCTATTTTATTACAACTTTTTTGGGATACGTTACGTAAAGTATGCAATTTTTTTTCAACGAAACTCGATTGTATTAGAGCGGACATCTATTCTGTTTTGTTTCTAGTAGCACATTTTTGCCGTCGCTTAAAACTATTCAATATATTTCAGATAAATTTTCGCTAATTTCTAGATTAAATAATATTTGAAAACTATCTTATATCTAAAGAAATGCTATATAACAGAAGCTATAAAACGTTTTCTTTCAAATTCTAAAGCGTATACTCACAAATAAAAAGAGTTAGTAATCTTGATAATAACATTTATATTTAATCCACTGCAGTCCAAAAAAAGGAAAAAATCATTTCATTACAACTTTTTTTCGTTTAATTACGTGAAGAGCTCAATTCTTTTTCAACGAAACTCGACTGTAGTAGACATGACATCACTTCTGTTTTATTTCTAGTAGCATATTTTAAACGTAACTACAAATATTCATATATTTTGAAAAATATTTTTGCTACTTGCTGGATAATATCGTAGTTAAAAATATAAAATTTCTAAAAAAGTTCTATTTAACAGTAGCTATAAAACGTTTTCTTTTAAGCTTTAAAGCGTATACTTGCAAATAAAAAGTGTTAAGTCCGAAAAAATTTGGCAAACATAATTAATATTTGGACTACTGCAGTCGAAGAAAAGAGAAAAAATCATTATATTACTACTTTTTTTGGTTACTTTAATTGTAGAAATAAACTATTTGTCAACAAAATTTGATTGTAGTCAATTAAACATCTATTCTGTTTAGTTTCTAACAGCAAATTTTTACATTCGCTAAAAAATTTTTATTCTATTTAAGAAAGTTTTCGCTACATTCTACAATAAATAATCGTTGAAAACTATCAGATATATAAAAAAGTGCTGTATAACACATGCTAAAAAACGTATTCTTTCAAGTTTTAAAGCGTGTACTAACAAATAAAAAGTGTTTGGTCCAATAAAATCCAGCAAAAAAAAATTATATTTTAATTACTGCAGTACAAAAAAAAGAAGAAAATCATTTAGTTACAAATTTTGTTACTTACTTTACGTTAAAAATTCAATTCTTTTTCAACGTATCTCGATTGTAGTAAACCTGACATCACTTCTGTTTTATTTCTAGTAGCACATTTTAAACGGCGATAAAAATTTTAATATATTTAGAAAGTACTTTTTGCTACTTTCTGGATAAAATAGTAGGTAAAAATATAAAATTTCTAAAAAAGTGTTTTGTACAAAAAGCTACAAAACGTTTTCTTTCAAGTTTTAAAGCGTATACTAACAATTAAAGGTGTTATGTTCAATAAAATCTAGCAAATATCATATACTTTTCAACAACTGCAATCGAAAAAAAGTTTAAAAATCAATTTATTACTATTTTTTTTTTTACTCTACGTTTAGAATTTAATTATTTTTCAACAAAATTCGATTGTAGTCAACCAAACATCTRTTCTTTTTAGTTTYTYATATCACATTTTTACCTCTGCTAAAAAATTTTTAATATATCTAAAATGAATTTTTCGCTACTTTCTAGATTAAATCGTAGTTAAAAATAAGAAAAATCTAAAAAAGTGCTATTTTACAGATGCTATAAAACGTTTTTTTTTAAGCTTTAAAGCGTATACTTACAAATAAAAAGTGGCAAGTCAAAAAAATTTGGCAAGCATAATTAATATTTGGACTACTGCAGTCGAAGAAAAGAGAAAAAATCATTTTATTACTACTTTTTTTGGTTACAACACGTGTAGAATTTTTCTATTTTTCAACAAAATTCGATTGTAGTCAACCTGACATCTATTCTGTCTTGTTTCTAATAGCACATTTTTACCGTCGCTTAAAATTTTTTAATAAATTAAAGACAAAATTTTGCTGCTTTCTAGATTAAATAATTGTAAAAAACTATTAGATATCTAAAGAAGTGCGATATAACAAAAGCTATAAAACGTTTTTTTAAAACTTTTAAAGCGTAAACTAAAAAGTAATAAGCTTTACGTCCAATAAAATCTAGCAAATAACATTTATATTTCCTCACCTGCAGTCCAAAAAAAGGGAAAAATTGTTATATTACAATTTTTTTTGGTTAGTGTACGTGAATAATTCCTTTATTTTTCGTCTAAATTCGATTGTAGTCAACCAAATATCTATTCTGATTTGTTTCTCTTAGCACAATTTTTCCTTCGTTAAAAAATTATTAATATTGTTGAAAAGAAATTTTTGCTACTATCTGGATTAAGTCGTCGTTATAAATTATAAAAAATTTACAAAAGTGCTATTTGACAGAAGTAATGAATCATTTTCTTTCAAGCTTTAAAGCGTATACTTTCAAATAAAAAGTGTTAGGTCCTATAAAATCTAGCAAATAACATTTGTATTTCTACAACTGCTGTTCAAAAAAGAGAAAAATTTATTTATTATTCAACTTTTTTTAGTTACTTTACGTATAGAATTAAATTCTTTTTCGACGAAATTCGATTGTAGTAAACCTAACATCCATTCTGTTTA
>NW_014569980.1:60409-64828 GCF_001313835.1 Polistes canadensis
TAAAAAGAAATTTTCGCTACTATCTGGATTAAGTCGTAGTTATAAACTATAAAATTTCTAAAAAAGTGCTATTTAACAAAAGCTATAAAACATTTTCTTTGAAGTTTTAAAGCGTATAATAACAAATAAAAATTGTTAGTTCAAATAAAATCTAGCAAATATCAATTATATTTTAAAAACTGCATTCTAAGAAAAGAGAAAAAATCATTCTATTACCACATTTTTTAGTTACTTCACGTGCAGAATTTATTTCATTTTCGAAAAAATTCGATTGTAGTCATCCTAACATCTATTCTGTTTGATTACTAATAGAACATTCTTGCCTTCGTTAAAAAATTTTCAATATTTTAAAATAAAAATTTTCGCTATTATCTGGAATAAATTGTAGTTAAAAATAATAAAAAAGCTGAAAAAGTACTATTTACCAGAAGCTATAAAACGTTTGCTTTTAAGCTTTTAAGCGTATAATTAAAAATAAAAAGTATTAAGTCCGAAAAAATTTGGCAAACATCATATATATTTTGAATACTGCAGTCAAAAAAAAAGGAAAAAAATCGTTTTATTACAATTTTTTTCGGTTAGTGTACGTGAAGAATTCATTTATTTTTCGTCAAAATTCGATTGTAGTCAACCAAATATTTATTCTTATTTGTTTCTAATAGCACATATTTGCCTTTGTTAAAAAATTTTCAATATTTTTAAAAAAAAATTTTCGCTACTAATTTGATTAAATTGTAGTTAAAAATTATAAAAAGTCTAAAAACGTGCAATTTAGCAGAAGCTATGTAACGTTTTCTTTCAAGCTTTATAGCGTATTCTTACAAATAAAATGTGTTAAGTCCGATAAAATTTGGCAAACATCATTTATATTTGGACTACTGCAGTTAAAAAAAAAGGGAAAAAATCATTTTACTACAATTTTTTTTGGTTACTTACGCGTCTCTTTCGACGAAACTCGCTTGTAGTCAACCTGACATCTATTCTGTCTTGTTTCTAATAGCACATGTTTACCGTCGCTAAAAATTTTCTAATAAATTAAAGAGAAAATTTCGCTGCTTCCTAGATAAAATAATTGTAGAAAACTATCAGATATCGAAAGAAGTGCAATATAACAAATGCTATAAAACGTATTCTTTAAAGTTTTAAAGCGTTTACTATCAAATAAAAAGTGATTCGCCCAATAAAATCTATCAAATAACATTTATATTTTAATAACTGTAGTCCAAAAAAAGGAGAAAATCATTTAGTTACAACTTTTAATAGTTACTTTACGTGAAGAATTCAATTCTTTTTCCACAAAACTCGATAATAGTAAACCTGACATCACTTCTGTTATGTGTCTATTAGCACATTTTAAACGTCGCTAAAAATTTTAATGTATATAGAAAGAAACTTTTGCTACTTTCTAAATAAAATCGTAGATAAAAATTAAAAAAAATCTAAAAAAGTGCTATTTAACAGAAGCTATAAAACGTTTTTTTAAGCTTTAAAGCGTATACTTACAAATAAAAAGTGTTAGGTTCGAGAAAATTCGGCAAGCATAATTTATATTTGGACTACTGCAGTTGAAAAAAAGAGAAAAAATCATTTTACTACAACTTGTTTTGGTTACTTCACGTGTAGAATTAAACTATTTTTTAACAAAATTTGATTGCAGTCAATTAAACATCTATTCTGTTTAATTTCGAAAAGCACATTTTTACATTTTCTAAAAAATTTTTTAATCTTTCTAAGAAAATTTTCGCTACTTTCTACATTAAATAAATGTTGAAAACTATCAGATATCTATACAAGTGCTGTATAACATCAGCTATAAAACGTATTCTTTCAAGTTTTAAAGCGTGTACTATCAAATAATAAGTGTTTGGTCTAATAAAATCCAGCAAACATGATATACTTTTCAACAACTGCAGTCGAAAAAAAGTTTAAAAATCTATTTATTATAATTTTTTTTGTAACTTTACGTTTAGAATTCAATTATTTGTTACCAACATTAGATTGTAGTCAATTAAACATCTATTCTTTTTTGTTTCTTATATAACATTTTTACCTCTGCTAAAACATTTTTAATATAATTACAAATTATTTTTCGTTACTTTCTGGATTAAATCGCAGTTAAAAATTATAATAAATCTAAAAAAGTGCTATTTAACAGAAGCTATAAAACGTTTTCTTTTAAGCATTAAAGCGTATACTTACAAATAAAAAGTGTTAAGTCCGCAAAAATTAGGCAAGCATAATTATTATTTGGACTACTGCAGTCGAAAAAAAGAGAAAAAATCATTCTATTACAACTTTTTTTGGTTACTTTAAGTGTAAAATTAAACTATTTGTCAACAAAATTTGATTGTAGTCAATTAAACATCTATTCTGTTTAGTTTCTAACAGCAAATTTTTACATTTGCTAGAAAACAGTTTAATCTATTATAGAAAGTTTTCGCTACATTCTACATTAAATAATCGTTGAAAACTATCAGATATCTAAAAAAGTGCTGTATAACACATGCTATAAAACGTATTCTTTCAGGTTTTAAAGCGTGTACTATCAAATAAAAAGTGTTTCGTCCAAAAAAAACCGGCAAAAAACATTTAAATTTTAATAACTGCTGTACAAAAATAAGGAAAAAACTATTTTATTGCAACTATTTTTGGATACTTTACGTAAAGTATGCAATTGTTTATCAACGAAACTCGATTGTATTAAAGCGGGCATCTATTCTGTTTTGTTTCTAGTAGCACATTTTTGCTGTCGCTAAAAATTTTTCGATATATTTTAGATAAATTTTCGCTAATTTCTAGATTAAATAATATTTGAAAACTATCTTATATCTAAAGAAATGCTACATAACTAAAGCTATAAAATGTTTTCTTTCAAATTCTAAAGCGTATACTAACAAATAAAAAGAGTTAGTACCAATTAAATCTAGCAAGCAACATTTATATTTAAACCACGGCAGTCCAAAAAAATGAAAAAATCATTTAATTACAACTTTTTTTGGTTACTTTACGTGAAGAATTCAATTCTTTTTCTACGAAACTCGATTGTAGTAAACTTGAAATCACCTATATTTTACTTCTAGTAGCATATTTTAAACGTCGCTAAAAATTTTAATATATTTGGAAAGAAATTTTAGCTACTTTCTGGATAAAATCGAAGAAAAAATATAAAATTTCTAAAAAAAGTGGTTTATAACAAAAGCTATAAAACGTTTTCTTTTAAATTTTAAAGCATATACTAACAAATAAAGGTGTTATGTTCGAGCGAGAAATAGATTAGGAGGTTTGAGTGGGATGCTCTACGAGAAGACAAGGAGATAGGCGAGATAGGCTAGTGGACTGTATTTGTCTTAATTTCTGGTAGAATTTAAGTGGAACAAGATTTTTTAACAATTATGAACATGTAGTAATGAATTAATGAAACGAAGAGTACAAAAATGAGAGGTCAGAAGGTATATAGAGATGATCAGATTAAAGATAAAGGTTATGAGATTACCTGAGAGGTCGTTAATGCGAGAGAGTATAATGAGATGATCAGTCAGAAAGACACAACACAAGGATGRCCTAAATGAGAAAAAGCGAGAAGAGATGAGCTGGAACGGTGTGAGATGAGAATAGAGCGAGATGAAGCTTATAAGATGGTGCACAATTCTTTTAGATTTCCAAATGTACGTCCGCACAGATTAAATTATTAAAAGGTTCTGCTGGGCCACGCCACTTTTCGATTCGATTAGAGGAACAGAGCGGAAGTGGAGAAAAGACAATACACCAATTAGCGAGTTCCACGCTAGGAAGAGATGACAAACAATCAATAGGAAAGTAACACGCAGAGGATGACGTCACAGGGGACCAATGACCTATTGACACGTTAAGTGGCGTGATCCCTTGATCAATAAGAACAATCCATATGTCTTCTTCTCAGCGATAACAGACGGCGCATTAATCATGCTAGCCGAGAGGTCCTGCTATCTAGTCTGAGGGGCGCAATTTTCGAACACTCTCCCCTCCAATTCTCGAGCGTGATTCGAGAATTTGACTTAGTGAGATGTGCTGAACCGCTGAGAAAATTATTATTCCTTGTGCGGTTGGAGAGGCAATGGTGCGAGCTTGACGATAGGTCTAGTGATAGTGCTGGTGGCGGTCTTCAGCGTGACAACCCTGCAGAGACCGTCCTTTCCTGGGAGTAGTTGTATCACCCTGGCGAGAGGCCACTTTGACGGAGGTAGACGTTCGTCGGTAATAAGGACAAGAGACCCTTCCCTGATATCGTTCTGCGATGTCTGCCATTTGGATGTGGTCTGATGCGCTTGCAGGCATTCCGTCGACCACCTTTTCCAAAATTGCTGGAAGCGCTCTTGAATCCGCTGGAAATGAGATAACCTGGAATCTGAGATGTCTGTTAGAGAAGGCTCGGGGATAGTT
>NW_014569980.1:65503-66823 GCF_001313835.1 Polistes canadensis
GAGTTCCTCCATGCATGGTTCTGGCATGAGCATCGGAGATGACTAGGTTGGTGAATTTTGACTGACGAGGTAGTATTGCTGGATGTTTACTATCATCCTCCAGCTGAGAATTTTGCAGCCGTCCACCACCCCTGAGAATTCCTGCACGATCGACAAGGGCCGTGAGTCGCGTCAGAACGTGACGTTTGTGAAGAGATTGACCTGCCGACAACGTTCTTAATTCTGGTGAGAAATACGCCTCTTGAGTCGCGCGTATCTAGAACGATTTTGCCTTCTCCAGGTCTGCTGGATTCAATGGCGATGCGGACAAGCTCGAACCAGGAACCCTCTTAAAGCGCGAGACCGCTCTCTGAATGATCGCCGTGATCCGAAGTAGTTTAGTAAGATGCCGATGAAAGGAGGATGATTSCGGAAGGTCAACGAGGTCCCAAACTGGAGGTTGGGCTTGTGAGAGTGCAAGTGAGATGCCAGGACGTTCCTCCATATCCTCTTCCGGTGAGGGTGGCACTGACGAGGGCCAAAATTCTGGCGACTAAGAAAGCCATGGTGGACCACTCCACTATAGTGGGTGATCAATGAGTTGAGATGCATTGAGAACACGCAAGGGTCACAGAGGAGTCAGACCACAGAAAAGTAAGAACGTCCGAGAGGTCGAGAAGTCTAATTACATTTGCGGTCAGCCTGGCTAGCAGAGCCGCTGCTGAGAGTTCAAGTCTAGGAATGGTCAACCTCTTGAGAGGAGCTACTTTCGTCTTAGCACAGACCAAACTGACTACTGAAGATGAGTCAGCATACGACACCCTGAGATATACAACTGCTRCCATAGCAAGTTGAGAGGCGTCTGAGAAGCCATGAACCCGTACTGAGGTCGCCTTTGACGAGAGGTTTATCCATCGGGGAGTTTCTATGACCGATAGCTGAGAGAGATGTTGCCTAAACTGGGACCACTCGTGAACTATGTCTGGAGKKAGATGATCATCYCAGCMAACCTTTTCCVACCAGAGTCGCTGCATGAGGATTTTCGCTTTGATCACTACCGGAGAGAGAAGTCCAAGAGGATCAAACATTTGAGCAACTTCAGAGAGAATGATGCGTTTCGTGACGGCTTGATGGAAAGAAATGGTACCGTGAAAAGAAAACACATCTTTCTGAGAATTCCAGGAGATGCCTAAAATCTTAGTAGTGCTATCATCGAACGAATGAACAGGCGAGCTGTCAGRCTGTGAGAGAGAGGTGCGAGTGAGGTTAGGAGAATTACTTTTCCACTTGTCAAGTGGTAAACAGGCGGAGGAGCACATGTCCTCTAACTGAGATGCTACA
>NW_014569980.1:66864-69672 GCF_001313835.1 Polistes canadensis
GCGAGAGGATACTTATGACCTTCATCTTCAACGAGCTGTCTAAGAATGCGACAGGCTAGATAAGGAGCCGAGCGAGTACCGTACGTGACAGACGTAAGCAGATATGCCTAAACTTAAGATGATTCATTAACCCAGAGAATTCGTTGAAGGTCATGATCTTTGGGATGCACTTGRATTTGGCGAAACATTTTTACAATGTCCGTAATGAAAATGTACTTGTGCTGCCTGATCCACAGCAGTACATCGAAAATGTCCGTTTAAGTCTTTGGCCCAGTGTGCATAGGATCATTGAGAGAGATACCGGTTGAAGACTTAACTGAACCGTTAAAAACTACCCGCAGTTTGGTGGAGGAACTTTGCTCGCGCCAAACTCCGTGATGCGGAAAGTAATACGCCTGAGATGGCTCAGGAGCATCCTGAGGAACAGGAACCATATGTCCTAAAGACTCATATTCTTTAAGGAAATCAGTGTAGGTCTCCTTGAAATGCCTATCAGATACGAATTTCTTGAGAAGTCTTTCAAGGCATCTCATGGCAAAAGACCTTGAATGCCCTAAGGTGGATATGTCTTTCGAGAACGGCAGGCGAACCATGTAACGACCAGTTGGCAATCGAGAGTGCGTATYAACAAAGTGCTGCTCGCATTGCGATTCAACGAGACT
Source organism: Polistes canadensis (assembly GCF_001313835.1). NCBI lineage: Eukaryota > Metazoa > Arthropoda > Insecta > Hymenoptera > Vespidae > Polistes > Polistes canadensis. Next base: position 67,527 of record NW_014569980.1, read on the forward strand.
CAAGGTTGACGTGGGGGAAAATGAGACTTCTTCCTAAACCCAGAATTTTGTTAGAGCTTTGTCAAGAGATTCGTTAGAGATAGCATGGCAAATTTCGAGAGGATCGACCTTGCTTGGGCTGGAAGTTGCGCCTAGAACTGCCCAACCGAATCTGGTTTGGAAGGCTATAGGTTCTGAGTCGCCTCCTATAACAAGGCGAGAGGACTTGAGAACTGTTCTGAGATTATCGGCACCAATAAGTATGTCAATGTGATTTGGAGTGAGAAAGTCAGGATCCGCTAATTTAAGAGATCTGAGATGAGGCCAATCTTGCTCTGATATTACAGACGACGGCAACTGAGATGTGATTTTTGGTAAAATGAATGCCTTAAGATGAATCCGAGATGACGAGTATGTCGATTGGAAGACCAAAGACACTCGACCTTGGGTCGCTCCTCGAGATGTACTACCCACACCCTGGATAGAAATGTTTCCTGGAGAACGGCTAAGCTTTAGCTTAGCTATGATTTTAAAGGAGACTAAAGTCAACTCTGATCCAGGATCAATGAGAAGACGTACTAATTTAGGCGATCCATTTAAAGATATGGCAAAGGCTTTGCTAGTAGCTAAGAGTACTRRAGCTCGAGAGCACGTTGAAAGCGACGAATTAGACGAACGATCGATGTCTGAGATAGGTGACCAGAATCTGACTCGTTTGGTCGTCTGAGAGGACCTTGAGGAAGATGAGATGGTCGATTTTAAGATGGATCTCAGAGGACGGTGTGGGTAATGAGATGTCAAACCTACGCCTCATTCTGAGGACGCCTTTTTTGAAGAGTTCTGAGAAGAACTCTTCTTGGTAAGTATGGACTTAGGTGGAGATGAATGAGTGGAAGATGACTTGTGAGAGGAGCTATGAACAGAAGCCTTTGGTTTAGATACAGGTCTGGGAGTCGATGTAACGGAAGTGGATGATGATGACTTCGGACTAGAGGATCGGCGATGAGATGACTTTTCAACCGAAGATATCCGACGATCCTCTCTCGGTGACTCATCCGACGATACCCGTGAGCCCTGCGAGGACGAGACTCTCTGAGATGTCTGTGTTGTCTCTGAGAGAGAGCTTGAAGTTCTTGAGATTGACAACGATGATCTTGATGTAGAAGGAGATGTCCTAGACGATGTTAGAGGAGATGTCCTAGACGATGTTGGAGATGTCCTTGAGATTGGTGGAGATGTTCTGGTTGTAGGAGGAGATGTCCTGGACGATGTCATCCTTTTCTCGGGATGTATGAGAGTGTGGTGCCGATATCCACACTGGTTGCATCGCCTAGTACTCCTACATTGCCTTACGTTATGCCTGCCCAAGCAGTTATAACATAGGCGCGATTCTGCTATGACTTTCTCCTTCTTCTGTTGAGTTAACATCCTGAAGAGAGGGCAAAAGGCGATGTAGTGCTTATTACTACAATAGCTGCAGTTATTGGAGAGGTCGTTGATAAACGGCAAAGGATGTTTTCCGAATGGCCTTTTATCTACTGCCAATTGAGATGATCCGGGCTTCTGAAATGTCTTCGCAGGCGTGGTAGCTACAGCCTTCACGTTCAAGGCCCAGGCATAGGACCTTATGGGGGATGATGTAGACCGTTGAGATGTCCTTCTGCCTTCCCCATAAGCCTTACGAGTCTCGATGTGTTCTAAGGCTCCGGCTGTGCTAGTGAGATAGCTCATTAGCCTTGCTTATGGTGGGAACTCGCGTGACGTTCCTATTCTTGTCTCCCAATCCTCGCGGGTTCTGTCGTCTAATGCCAGCCCCACCTGGTGGACTAGGATGTGGTCCCATTGGTCGGCCGGGCATCCCAATGTCTCTAGTGCACTTAGAGACGATGTCACGAGATTGATGATCTTGTTGAGAGATCCAGATGACCTTTCCTTAATGCGAGRAAGAGCCATTAGCCTATCGAGATGGGCAAGTATCGAAAGACGCTTGTTGTCGAACCTGGCCGACAACCGATTCCATGCGACCGCGAAGGAATCTGCAGATAGTTTCAGGTTGGCCACCACCTTGGCTGCCTCTCCCTCTAGGCTGGTCCTTAAGTAATGCAGTTTCTCAACCCGTGAGAGGTCCGGATTGTCTTTAACCATGAAGGAAAAAAATTCCTCGAAA
>NW_014569980.1:69892-71844 GCF_001313835.1 Polistes canadensis
AGCAGTACCGACCGCGGACGAGATTGCGGCTGAGGCATTGCTTGCGATGCCTGCCGAGAGAGCTCCTCTATGCGTTGATTTAGCAGCGTAATTCCTGCTAAATATATTTGCATAGTAGCGTCATAGCGATTGTTCTTAAAATACGGCTGCACCATTGCCGTTTTACGAGACGATGACACTATTCGGTCATGTCCTGCATCGAATTTTGCCCAGGTCGTTCGGAGTAGTTCTCTAGTCTCCACTGCGGTGGAGAGGTCCATAGTAAGAACGTCTTTTGCATTGGCTGTCAGGCTCGCGATCGTGCCAGCTCGCGCCTCCTGCAGTGTTAGTCTCGCAGCCATGATGTGATAGGATATGATGCGCTGTTGCTGGTCGAGACGATTATACAGTTGTGGTGCTGCCCCCACTACTCCCGAGTTGAGGTGACGTACGCTTCACTCTCCGTGAGTGGGGAGATGACGAAGATTCCCGAGTGCTAGATGCCCGCGCCACCTAGATTCCTCCTAGCGAACTAGAGGCGTTAGAATTCCTTGAACTGATTTTCCTGTCGCMGCACAACGTCCTGGGTGCTCAGCAATGCGACAGGCGTTGTACACGACACTTTTCACAAACGTTAAATCTTGTTACACTCACAATTAATTCTAAGATCCGGCTCGAAGGACCAAAAAAAATGTTCGAGAATAGAAAGATTAGTAGATTTAAATAAGATGCTCTAAGAGAAGACAAGGAAATAAGCGAGATAGGCTAGTGGTCTGTATAAATGGGGAATTTACTGGTAGAATTTATGTGTAACAAGATTTAATAGATATTAGGTACAGAAAAATAGAGATAGCAAAAGTATAATAGATTTTTACAAGTAGTAATAGATAAGCTACGCCACGTGTACCGGATATCACGCCACGAGTACCGGAAGTAAATAGCACGAGAAGCCGTTAGAACAAAAAGAAGGAAAATGTGATAATGAGAAACGAAAGAATTGATTAAACGAAGAGTACAACAAAAATGAGAGGTCAGAACGAATAAAGAGAGGTTCAGATTAGAGATAAAGGTTGTGAGATTACCTGAGAAGTCGTTAATGAGAGAGAGTATAAAGAGATGGTCTAGATGAGGAAACGCGAGGTGAGAGATAAGATGGAACGGTGAGAGATAAGAATTAAAGCGAGATTAAGACTATGAGATGAATTCACAAATTTCAGAGATTTTTAAATATACGTCCGCACTGTTTAACTTCGTGAAAGATTGTGTCGGACCACGCCACTTTTCGGTTCGATTAGAGGAACAGAGCGGAAGTGGAGAAAAGACAATACACCAATTAGCGAGTTCCACGCTGGGAAGAGATGACAAACAATCAATAGGAAAGTAACACGCAGAGGATGACGACACAGGGGACCAATGACTTATTGACACGACAAGTGGCGTGATCCCTTGATCAATAGAAACAATCGATATGTCTTCTTCTCAGCGATAACAGACGACGCATTAATCATGCTAGCCAAGAGGTGCTGCTATCTAGTCTAAAGGGCGCAATTTTCGAACAAGTGCTATTTAACAGAAGCTATAAAACGATTTTTTTTAAGCTTTAAAGCGTATACTTACAAATAAAAAGTGTTCAGTCCGAAAAAATTTGGCAAGCATAATTAATATTTGGACTACTGCAGTCCCAGAAAAGAGAAAAAATCAATTTATTACAACTTTTTTTTTTGGTTACTTCACGTGTAGAATTCAAATCATTTTCGACAAAATTCGATTGTAGTCAAACTAACATCTATTCTGTTCTGTTTTAAATAGCACATTTTAATTTCGCAGTTGCGTCTTAGCATTCGAAGTGTACGGACGTTCAGAGTGTTGATCCGCGTGTTTATAACTTTATTGTTTACATTGTACGTATAACGAATAAATTCGTTACCTGGTTGTTTAATTTTCAAATTTAACAAATCGGTCACCGGCTCATG
>NW_014569980.1:76199-76404 GCF_001313835.1 Polistes canadensis
AAAAAAAAAAAAAAAAAAAAAAAAAATTTTAATTTCGCTAGAAAATTGCTTATATATTAAAAAAAAATATTCGATTCTTTCTATATTAAATCGTAGGTAAATATTATAAAAAATCTAAAAAAGTGCAATTTAACAGAAGCTATGTAACGTTTTCTTTCAAGCTTTATAGCGTATACTCACAAATAAAAAGTGTTAAGTCCAAAAA
>NW_014569980.1:77103-82798 GCF_001313835.1 Polistes canadensis
TTACACGTCTCTTTCAACGAAACTCGATTTTAGTCAACCTGACATCCATTCTGTCTTGTTTCTAATAGCACAATTTTTCCGTCGCTAAAAATTTTTTAATAAATTAATCAGAAAATTTCGCTGCTTTTTAGATAAAATAATTGTAGAAAGCTATCAGATATCTAAAGAAGTGCACTATAACAAATGCTATAAAACGATTTCTTTTAAGTTATAATGCGTATTCTAACAAATAAAAAGTGTTATGTCTAAAAAAATCTAGCGAATATCATTTATATTTTAACAAATTCATTGTAAAAAAAGAGAAAAAATCATATTATAACAACATTTTTTGGTTACTTTACGTACAGAATTTATTTCGTTTTTGAAAAAATTCGAATGTAGTAAACGTAACATCTATTCTATTTGGTTACTAATAGCACATATTACCCTTTGCTAGAATAATTTTTATATATTTAAGAAAAAATTTTTGCTTAATTCTAGATTAAATCGTAGGTAAAAATTATAAAAAATTTAAAATAGTAGTATTTAACAGTAGCTATAAAACGTTTTCTTTCAAGCTTTAAAGCGTATTCTTACAAATAAAAAGTGTTAAGTCCGTAAAAATTCGGCAAACATCATTTATATTTAGACTACTGCAGTAAAAAAAAAGGGAAAAAATCATATTAATACTACTTTTTTGGGTTACTTTACGTATAGATTTGAATTCTCTTTCAAAGAAACTTGATTGTAGGTAACCTGACATTTATTCTTTCTTGTTTCTAATAGCACATTTTACCGTCGCTAAAAATTTTACAATATATTTAGGAAGTTTTTCCCTGCTTTCTAGAATTATTAATAGTTGAAAACTATAAGATATCTAAAGAAATGCGATATAAAAAAAGCAATGAAACGTTTTCTTACCACTTTTAAAACGTATACTAAAAAATAATAAGCTTTACGTCCAAGAAAATCTAGCCAATATCATTTCTATTTTAACAACTGCATTCTAAGAAAATAGATAAAATCATTTTATTACAACATTCTTTGGGTAATTTACGTGTAGAATTCAAATCATTTTCGACAAAATTCGATTGTAGTCAACCTAACATCTATTCTGTTCAGTTTCAAATAGCACATTTTTACCTTCCCTTAAAAATTAATCATATTTTTTAAAAAAATTTTCTCTGCTATCTGGATTAAGTCGCCGTTAAAAATTATAAAAAATCTAAAAAAGTGCTATTTGACAGAAGCTATGAAACGTTTATTTTCAAGCTTTAAAGCGTATACATACAAATAAAAAGTGATAAGTCCGATAAAATTTGGCCAACATCATTTACATATATCTACTGCAGTTAAAAAAAAAGGAAAAAAATCATTTTACTACAACTTTTTTTGGTTAATGACGCGTCTCTTTCGACCAAACTCGATTGAAGTCAACCTGATAACCATTCTGTCTTGTTTCTAATAGCACATTTTTACCGTCGCAAAAAATTTTTTAATAAATTAAAGAGAAAATTTCGCTGCTCTCTAGATAAAATAATTATAGAAAAGTATCAGATATCTAAAGAAGTTCTATATAACAAATGCTATAAAACGATTTCTTTTAAGTTTTAAAGCGTATACTAACAAATAAAAATTGTTATGTCTAATAAAATTTGGCAAATATCATTTATATTTTAACAACTGCATTCTAAAAAAAAAAAAAATCATCTTAATACAGCATTTTTTAGTTACTTCAGGTGTAGAATTTTTTTCATTTTCGACAAAATTCGATTGTAGTCAACCTAACATTTATTCTATTTGGTTACTAATAGCACATATTCACCTTTGTTAAAAAAATTTTCATATATTTAGGAAAAAATTTTCGCTTTTTTCTGGAATAAATTGTAGTTAAAAATTATAAAAAAATCTGAAAAAGTACTATTTAAAAGAAGCTATAAAACGTTTTCTTTCAAGCTTTCAAGCGTACAATTACAAAAAAAGTATTAGGTTCGAAAAAATCTGGCAAACATCATTTATATTTGGACTAGTGCAGTTAAAAAAAGAGAAGAAATCATCTAATTACAACTTTTTTTGGTTACTTTGCGCGTAGAATATAATTCTCTTCCGACGAATCTCGATTGTAGTCAACCTGACATTAATTCTGTCTTGTTTCTGATAGCACATATTTACCGTCGCCTAAAATTTTGCAATAAATTAAAGAGAAAATTTCGATGCTTTCTAGATAAAATAATTGTAGAAAACTATTAGATATCTAAAGAAGTGCTGCATAACATATGCTATAAAACGTATTATTTTAAGTTTTAAAGCGTGTACTAATAAATAAAAAGTGTTTGGTCCAATAAAACCCAGCAAATATCATATACTTTTCAACAACTGCAGTAGAAAAAAAGTTTAAAAACCAATTTATTACAATTTTTTTTGTTACTTTACGTTTAGAATAAAATTTCTTTTTCGACGAAATTCGATTGTAGTCAACATATCATCCATTCTGTTTACTTTCTAATAGCATATTTTTACCATATCTAAAAAATTTTTAATATATTTAAAAAGAATTTTTCGCTACTTTCTGGATTAAAACGTAGTTAAAAATTATAAAAAATCTAAAAAAGTGCTATTTTACAGAAGCTCTAAAACGTTTTTTTTTAAGCTTTAAAGCGTATACTTACAAATAAAAAGTGTTAAGTCCGCAAAAATTAGGCAAGCATAATTATTATTTGGACTACTGCAGTCGTAGAAAAGAGAAAAAATCATTTTATTATAACTTTTTTTGGTTACTTCAGGTGTAGAATTCAACTTTTTTTCAACAAAATTCGATTGAAGTCAATTAAACATCTATTCTGTTTAGTTTCTAATAGAACATTTTTACATTCGCTAAAACATTTTTTATTTTATTTAAGAAAATTTTCCCTACTTTCTACATTTAATAATTTTTAAAAACTATCAGATATCTAACGAAGTGCTGTATAACATATGCTATAAAACGTATTCTTTTAAGTTTAAAAGCGTGTACTATAAAATAAAAAATGTTTGGTCAAATAAAATCCAGCAAAAAACATTCATATTTTAATAACTGCAGTCAAAAAAAAGGAGAAAATCAGTTAGTTACAACTTTTGTTGGTTACTTTACGTGAAGAWTTCAATTCTTTTTCAACGAAACTCGATTGTAGTAAACCTGACATCACTTCTGTTTTATTTCTAGTAGCACATTTTAAACGTCGCTAAAAATTTTAATATATTTAGAAATAAATTTTTGCTACTTTCTGGATAAAATCGTAGTTAAAAATATAAAATTTCTAAAAAAGTGCTTCATACAAAAAGCTACAAAACGTATTCATTCAAGTTTTAAAGCGTATACTAACAAATAAAGGTGTTATGTCCAATAAAATCTAGCAAATATCATTTACTTTTCAACAACTGCGGTCGAAGAAAAGTTTAATAATTAATTTAGTACAAACTTTTTTGTTACTTTACGTTTAGAATTCAATTATTTTTCAACAAAATTCGATTGTAGTCAACCAAACATGTATTCTTTTTAGTTTCTTGTATCACATTTTAACCTCTGCTAAAAAATCTTTAATATATTTGAAAAGAATTTTTCGCTACTTTCTGGATTAAGTAGTAGTTAAAAATTATAAAAAATCTAAAAAAATAGCTATCTACCAGAATCTATAAATCGTTTTCTTTTAAGCTTAAAAGCATATACTTGCAAATAAATAGTTTTGAGTCCGAAAACATTTGGCAAACATAATAAATATTTGGACTATTGCAGTCGAAGAAAAGAGAAAAAATCATTTTATTACTATTTTTTTTGGTTACTTTACTTGTAGAATTCAATCATTTTTTAACAAAATTCGATTGTAGTCAACCAAACATCTATTCTGTTTAGTTTTTAATAGCACATTTTTACCTTCGCTAGAATAATTTTTCATCTATTTAGGAAAGTTTTCGCTGCTTTTTACATTAAATAATTGTTGAAAACTATCAGATATCTAAAGAAGTGCTGTATAACATATTCTATAAAACGTATTCTTTTAAATTTTAAAGCGTGTACTTACAAATAAAAAGTGTTTGGTCCAACAAAATCCAGCAAATAACGTTTATATTTTAATAACTGTAGTACAAAAATAAGAAAAAAACTATTATATTACATTTTTTTTTGGATACTTTATTAAAGAATGCAATTTTTTTTCAACGAAACTCGATTGTATTAAAGCGGACATCCATTCTGTTTTGTTTCAAGTAGCACATTTTTGCCGTCGTTAAAAATTTTTCGATATATTTCAGATAAATTTTCGCTGCATTCTAGAATAAATAATATTTAAAAACTATCTGATATCTGAAGAAATGCTATATAACAAAATTTATAAAACGTTTTCTTTCAAATTTTAAAGCGTATACTAAATAATAAAAAGAGTTAGTACCAATTTAATCTAGCAAATAACATTTATATTAAAATAACTGCAGTCAAAAAAAAAGGGAAAATCATTTAGTTAGAACTTTTGTTGGTTACTTTACGTGAAGAATTCAATTCTTTTTCAACGAAACTCGATTGTAGTAAACCTGACATCACTTCTGTTTTATTTCTAGTAGCACATTTTAAACGTCGCTAAAAATTTTAATATATTTAGAAAGAAAATTTTGCTACTTTCTGGATAAAATCGTAGTTAAAAATATAAAATTTCTAAAAAAGTGCTATTTAACAGAAGCTGCAAAACGTTTTCTTTCAAGTTTTAAAGCGTATATTACCAAATAAAGGTGTTATGTCCAATAGAATCTAGCAAATATCATTTACTTTTCAGCAACTGCAGTCGTAGAAAAGTTTAATAATCAATTTAGTACAATTTTTTTTGTTACTTTACGTTTAGAATTCAATTATTTTTCCACAAAATGCGATGGTAGTCAACTAAACATTTATTCTTTTTAGTTTTTTATATCACATTTTAACCTCTGCTAAAAAATTTTCAATATATTTAAAACGAATTTTTCGCTACTTTCAGGAATAATTCGTTGTTAAAAATTATAAAAAATCTAAAAAAAGTGCTATTTAAAAGAAGCTGTAAAACGTTTTCTTTTAAGCTTAAAAGCGTATACTTGCAAATAAATAGTTTTAAGTCCAAAAACATTTGGCAAACATAGTTAATATTTGCAAAACTACAGTCGAAGAAAAGAAACAAAATCATTTCATTACAACTTTTTTTGGTTACTTAACTTGTAGATTTCAATCATTTTTTAACACAATTCGATTGTAGTCAACCAAACATCTTTTCTATTTAGTTTCTTATAGCACATTTTTACCTTCGCTAGAAAATTTTTTTATCTAGTTAGGAAAATTTTCGCGGCTTTCTACAATTAATAATTATTGAAAACTATCAGATATCTAAAGAAGTGCTGTATAACATATGCTATAAAACGTATTCTTTCAAGTTTTAATGCGTGTTGTTGCGTATCCCACGCAACGAGTGAGTAGGGCGAAGCATCTAAGCGCGTACGGCTCTGCCAAGGCGTGAGACAAAGCAATATCGTTGTTTTTAGTGGAAACCACGGTACGCTAAGATGCTTGCAAGGGCTCTTTCTTTATTCTAGCTCGCGTTCTCCCACTACATTTATTACGCYAATCATATGTATCGACAGCCGCGTTATGCTCGGACWTTTCGGTGATTGGTGCTGCATTGCATCGCTTTTTGGTATAAAAGCCAGCGCGTTTTTGCGCCTG
>NW_014569981.1:0-22922 GCF_001313835.1 Polistes canadensis
GTTTTCTTAAAAATTAATTTTTTTTCGAAAAAGTGAAGGTACCTGAATACGTTGGATACTTACTTAATATTAATTATATTAACGCTTTGCTCTTTAGTAATTCCTACTGAAAATACTTCATTTGTTATATGTGTATAGTAAATACAAAGTATAGTAAAGATAAAAGATAAAAGTGGTCGAGTAAAAAAGTAAGACCATAAGATGTATGACAAAGTTTCTGCTTTTAAAGATTGATGTTATTTAATTTTTTAAATGCAAAGTGTTAATAATAGGTTCATCGATTAGATCAAATATCTGTTGAGGCATTCGAGTAAATGTAACTGTACGATTTTTATTGTAAAATGCGCTTAGAAAAAGTCTCACAGCAGAGTTTAGGGCATGAAGAAAGAAGAGGCATTATGCCGAAGAGGCTTAGGCCGAAGAGGCCCCCACAAATTTGTGGTATCAAGTGGGCAAATACACAGACTATTAAGCTATTTTCAAAGGTTCAACAGCAAGTTCGAACTCTTCGAAAATAGCTCTCTAGTCATATTTTATATTTTATTATATTACTGTTTCGCTCGTCATTAATTTGTAGTTTTAATTGGAGATGATGGACCATTCCATCTCCTTGGGACACCAAATTTGTGTCCCTCAAAATCGTCAAAAAGATGCATATGTCTTTAGTTAGAGTCAGAAATATTAAAATTTTCGTAATATTAAATTTTGAAGCTTAATTAAAGTTCGGTGAATATTAAAGTAATTTCTCTTTTCTTGTTTCGTCTTTAAGATTTTTTACTGTGATCGTATTTTATTAAATTTGTTATTTTTCTTTTCCATATAATGCAATTTAAATGTAGTTCATAATAATTAACAGATATTATTTTTTTTAGTAACTTAATATTTGTACTTTTCCCTTTTTTTTTTTGTATATATTTTATGTAAATGTAAAATCACGCGTTTAAATTGAATTTTATTGCAACGGTTAATAGAGATTTTATAAAATTAAATAGAGAATTCAATTGAAAAGTGCATCTGCGAATTAGACGATTATATGTCAGGCCATTGCATTACTTTTGATTGTATAATTAATATATTTTTCTTTTTGTTACAGGTGATCATCGTTGGATGTATCATCTACTCGTTTTTTTTTTCTTTTACTTGGCTCCTGATAATAGCTACTGTTTATGATATATGTATATATATGTATGATATTAATGCATTTCTGAAGGCACACATAAAAACTATTTTAATATGACGTAGATATTTGTATTTGAAATTTTATAACAAATATAGCTCTAAATATTTGGGAAAATGCACTCTTATAAAAATAAATTAAATGATCCGCGTTAAAGAAATTATTACCTGAAACAACCTAATCGATAAATTGGTAAGCATTATTATATTCTTTCCAATAATTTTGATATAAAATACTTTATTACTTTTTCTATCTATTTTCTTTAATTTCTGATATTTAAAATTTAATTATGAATAAATAGTCAATGGCACGCGATCATAATAATTTATCCGTAAAATAATTAATCATAAATTAAATAATATGTTAAATAATAGATAACTAAAATTCACTCGGCTAGGAAAATCACGACACCGTAGGAATCTCATTCTCTCCCCCTATATATATATATCTATCTTCCTCTTTCTCGTAATATTAAATAATAAGGCAACCTCCGTTGGACGAGATACTTGCTACTAATTAAGAAATACCTGCCGCCCGCTCTTTTCCCTGCTCAGGGGCGAGGAGGTGGAAAAATAAGAGGAGAAATTCCACGCAGCTCTCTCCGGCACTCTTGAAACGAGGTAAACTTAATCCTCGCCCAAGTTAAACCAACTGCTAAGCTTTTCATTATGCCAGAGTGTCGGAAAGGAGGAAAATACTTTTTTCTTTCTCTCTCTCTCTCTCTTTCTCTCTCTCTCTTTTTTTTCTCTCGTTTACGAACTTGCAAAAGCTCGGCGTTATTATCGAAAACGTACCTTCTTTTCCATTCGTATCTTTTTATGTATCTCATTCGTTTAACATCATTTCATTTCATTTTATTTCATTTCATTTCATTTCCATTCCATTTCTTTTTCATTTTATTTCGGACTATACCCGTTGCTTGAAAAAATATTATATTTCAATTTTATACTAAATATAAATAATACATAAAATGTAAATGAAAGTCAAATCAAATATAACTTACTTTTTTTTTCTACTCTACTCTCTGGACCATAAATTATTAATAGTATTATACATAAAAATAACTTATATTCAAGTTAAAAATAATTCAATTAAAGAAACAATAATTAGTCAAATAAATAAAATCATAATTATTCGATCGTCCCTTGATCCATTTAATAACACTTTCAAATACATTCGAGTGAATAATAAATGAATTTAAAATAGTAATAAAAAGGAATCCAATATTTCAATCATCCTTTCAATAACCTAAGCAATAAATAATACATAAAAAATAAACATCCAATCAAATCATACGTTTTAATCGTCCCTTAATCGTAAAAGAAAATCCGTAGAAAAAAAAAAAAATGCAGCAGAAACAACTAAAAACTGCAACAAACGTAAAATAAAAAAAAACGTAAAAAAAAAAATAGAAAAGAATGAAAAGTTTGAATTGATACGCGCGAGGAAAAGTCATGGAAAGAACCTCGAAAAGTTTTACGAGCGAACCAGACGCACCCAGAATGCCTGCTTTGAATTGCATCAATTAAAAAAGGCCGTTCCGCAAAAATTCCATAACGCGAGGGAACGAGGGCTGCGTCAAATGTCCACGTTTGCCACCTTTCCAAGCTTACTCGGATATTTCCGTACCGTACCGTACCGCGTACCATAACCTACCATAGCGTATAGCATCATGGTACTGCGGTACTGTGATCGTCAACCTTTTTTTCCCTCGTTATTCGCACCATCCACTACTTTTTCCTATATCTTTCTATCTCTCTTTCTCTCTTTCTCTCTTTCTATATCATGTATCGTTCGTTATACCTAGACCACGTTTTATGCTTTTACAATTCCTTCGGAAAAACACGAATTCCAAGTTTTCTTGCCGTTTCTTTTACTATCAGAAATTAGGAGACACTTTTTTTATTTTTTTTTTTCAAACTTTATAACCCGGTATGCAGTTTGAATACGAATTCTGCAGTCAATGGTTTTGCTTTTATCTTTTTCTTTTTTCTTCCTACCCCAATCGACTTTTAGATTATTCTTATTATGAGAGAGAAAGAGAGAGAGAGCATTGTTTTATCGTTATTTGAACGGTTGTTAAATTATTGCACTAATATTTGCATTTATTTTCCAAAAAGTTTAACTCAATCAATAAAAAATATAATTACAATTACAAATATTTGTTCATTATTATTAATATTAATATGTCTATAATAGTTAATTTATTTATTATTAAATCTCAAAAATCGAATTGATTATTCTTATTTACTTAGTAAATAANTTATTATTAAATCTCAAAAATCGAATTGATTATTCTTATTTACTAATTAAATATTACAAATCAAACTTTTATTAAACATCAATTTATCGTTCAAATATAATACATATATGAATAAACTATGAACAAATAAATTGTTTTAATTAACCGAAACTTAATTAATTATTATCGAAGAAACTAATCCCGCAAGAGAGAGAATAAGAGAAAGAGATAGAGAGAGAGAGAGAAGAAATAAAACAAAATAAGTTTAATTGCTTGCAATGTCTATTCAAAAAAGAAAAGAATTCTCACCTCGTGGATCTGAAAAAAATTCAAAGGTTTCGCGACTTGTTAGATGGTTGTGGTTTCGATGGTGGGTGGTATGAGGAAGCCTTTGAAAAAAATTCGAGAAAAGAGGAAAATTCTTGTGTGTTGCGCCTTGTTTTCATCCACACCATCACAAACGCAATACTCTTTACCCCATTCTACAATGGCGTAACTCAATTTAGAAATAAACAATTTAACCTGAAGGAGAACGAGCGCTGGCTGGTGCGCCTAGCAGATCGCTTTCATTCAACGAGAAAGCCTATAAAACATTTTTATGAACTTGCCGGAGGAGTAACTTTCTTTCTCCTCCCTCTCGTCATCCCCACATCCTTTTTTTCTTATCGTTTAACAAAAGAATCTCGCAAGTTCTATAGCCCGATCTACAGAGTTTCGTTATTAAACAAGCCAATTATAATAAAACAATGAACAATATATGTTTTTTGTTTTCATATTCTTTAATAATTTCATTATTTTATCGTTAAGTTAATTACTTGTACCGTGTCTAATTAGTTAACTAATTATTATATTCTGCGTATTACTCAGCGGGAATAAAATAGAAAATTATAAAAAAATCATATAATTATAATTATTTACACAGCGTCAAACAAATCCATCCTAAAAAAAAAAACAAATATCGTAATGAATCTCGAAAGTCGGATAACCCTAATCAAAAAACAAAAAAAAAAGCAAAAATGAAGAGGAAAAAGTAGCAAAAGTAAAAGTAGGTGTAGGGAGTGAGTGGGTGGGTGGAGGTGGGGGGTATTAGAAAAAGGATTCTCCAAGAAGAGAAAGCACTCAAAATGAATCGAGCAATCTTGACGTCCTTTGTATTCGGCAACTGGCACTTGTAAATATAATTACCCTTCTCCTAGTGGTCCCTTCTCTTTCACTCTCACAGTGGTGGGGCTCAACTCTGCGCAGGACTCACCCTCTCTCTCTCTTTCTCTCTCTCTCTCTTTACTATCTTTCTCCCTTACTCATTCTACCTTACCCCGCGTTCTCGCTAATTTGATTCCGCGGTTGTTTTCACCCGCGCCTCCACCACCCCCATCAGCCCCGTTGCCCTCCTCTTCCTCCTAGTGGTGGTGGTGGTGGTGGTCCCAGTGTTCTCGGCTTCGCCCACGCATTGTCTCTTGTCTCTTCATTCAAATTACCCTCCGGTTTCCCATTCTCGCGTCGCTACAACCCTCTCACCCCCGTAACTTTCTCTTTCTCTCTCGTTCTTTAGTACTCGTCACGAAACCCCGAAAGCATTTTCGCTCTTATTGTTGCGGTTTTATTGAATCCGCTCGGCATTGTCCGTTGCGCGAGCTAGAACGCGAGCAAGGTTTTGTTGAAAGAAAATTGGCGCGCTTTTCGAAACTACCCTGTTGTCCCTTCCCCTCTCTCTCTCTCTCTTTCTCTCTCTCTGTACTCGTCTTTAAAGAAGAATTTTCTCCCTGTAAAATACAAAACGACTACGCCAAAGTCCTTGCTTGCTTGCTTGCTTGCTAGCTAGCTAGCTAGCTAGCTAGCTTTTGCCCTCAAACGAAAATTTGGCAAATCGAGTTTTACGGACTCGTAAGTGTGCCGAATGACGACAGACAGTTATTCGACATTTCATTTCTCTTTCTCTTTCTCTCGGATTGTCTCTCTCTTTCGTAATTCCTTTCTATTTTTTATCCCTTTATCCTCGTTCGTCCGCAAAAAAAAAAAAAAAAAAGGAGAGTGATGAATTCTCTTGAACAAAGGAAAGGTGAAATGCGGTTTTAAATTCTCAGTTAGGTTTTTTAACCCAAACCACCACCACCACCGCGTTTACTTTTTCTCTCCTATTTAGTTGACTTTTGTCAAGAGTAAGAAGCCGTGACTAACGATTGACGTTTCTACGCGTAAACTAATTTCACCGTTTTCCAAAAGAGAGACATTCTTTTACACGGTTTTATCTCACTTTGTGCGTCGTTATTTATCTTTTTTTGTTTTTCTTTTTCTTTTTCTTTTTTGCAACTTTCTGCACGCTCAACAACCTTTAATCCACGCCATATCACAATTCTCATTATTTAACGTTTACATACCTAACTCGTGGTACTTTATTTATATTGTTTTATTTCGACGTTGAAAATTATGCACACAAATGACATTAAATGCGCAATAAAAGAGGAAAATACTTGGTGTTTAACAAAAATCTATTCTAAAATCAAAACTACGAATGATACTATTTTGATAAAATGTTAACAAACAAACAAAAAAATAAATAATTTCTATTCGATTTTTTATCTTTTTATTTACTATTGATTATTGTTTTTTTTTTTTAATCCTAGATAATTAATCATTTAAAACTAAATCACAGAATTATTTAATATCAACTAATTTTCCCATATATTTAAATCCAACAAATTTAATACAGTATGAATTATTTTCCTTTTTTTTTTTTTTTCTTTTAATCTCATTCGTCTTATTTATAAAATATATAAGAAAACTCAACGACAAACGTAACAATTTTATCAGAATAATTGGAATTATTTCGAATGAAAATAAATCAATGCAACTTTTGTTTATTAATCTCTTCTTAAAACATTGCGTTTTAATCGTTGTATTCCACTTTGATGAATCGAATAATAATGAAAAAAAAAAAAAAAAGAACAGAAATGAAAATAAAGAAATAAAAATCTAAAGATATAGAAAGAAGAAGAAGAAGGGAGGGGGTGTGTGTAGCATTTAAAAGGCCTCTGCTCGTGGCAGATACTTTGAAGGAAATAACGAAAGAGGAACGGTGACTCGAATTGCCAATTTTCGCGATGTTACTTTCCCTCTTTTCTACTCTTTTTTGTTACTATCTCTCTCTCTCTTTCTCTCTTTCTTTTTCTCTCTCTAGGAATACATAATTTCGTTTCGAAAGGGGATAAAAAAGGGTGCTTAATGGCTGGCAGCCTCGTGGCTGTTGACTCGTGTAATGAAATCAAGAGTAATCGAGAGGGCGATGGCTTTTGTCAGGGATGCATGAATTTCGGCGAGCGACCATTAATTATTCGAAATTAAATATCCTCCGCAGGCTTTAATTAAAATGTTTACAATGTCGCCCGACCGGATTACCGTCGGCGTTTTACAATACTGTTCCTATAGGTATGCACCTATGTATATATATATATATATTATACACACACGCACACGCACGCACACGCACGCATGCACGCATATATCTATATTATTTATATAACTTTGTATATGTGTATTTGTGTGTGGTGTGTATGTGTGGGAAGGAGGTGATTGGAGGGTGGCGGTAGGGGGAGGTATACGCGCATAAAGATTCTTTCAAATATCGTACTCGTTATAAATACTAGCCGCGTTTTCTTCCATCCCTATGGCACGTAATGAATTCGTCATTTTCGCTCAATGCCATTAATCATTTACGAAATACGAAATAATATTATCCCAAACGACTACCAACGAAATTTCTACTCTTGTTTAAAAAAAGAAAAAAGAAAAAAAACGGTCCAATAAACGATACTTTCAATTACCTTTCGCCCTTATTCTTATTAATTTATAATGAATGATATTTATATTCAATTAATGTTAAGAGAGAATTAAACGAATCGGGGAAAATAAATGTTTTCGTTCGATTCTATTGGATCGTCGATTTTATTCAAATACGGTCAAAAGAAAATGAATCGGGGGATGATTTATATTTTTTTGTCCTATAGAATAATAAATGCACATATATCTCAACATTAATATAAACTTTTTGTTGGGCGGAGTCTAATGATTGGGAAAAAAAATATAGTTTATATTAAAAATATTCATTCGTACACGATATTTCAAAGCAACTCAATAATCATAAATCAGTCCCAATTCTATCAGGGAAAAATAATTAGCAATAAAAATTCTTTCCTAACGCGATTATGCAATGTTACAATTTGCCTAATAAAAATTTTTCTCATTCCGTTATTCTTATCCAACGTTTTCGTCAGTTTTGAGAAGCATTGTCCGTAGTCGAGCGTCGACTAGCGCAAGCAAACGATTCTTGTTTGTTTTGAGAAAACAAAGGGTTTCTCTTAAGGGTCGGAGAGAGAAAAAGAGAGAAAGATATTTGACGCTGTTGAATAGAAAGAGAAGAAACGATTAAAAGAGGCAATCCAAGAAATACCAAGGGAGCGAGAAAGAGGAGAAAGGGTTTGAGAGAAAAGGGGATGCTCGAAAACAGGGACAGAATTATTACATCTTTTGTTCGAAGGCTCGAACCGCCCCATTTGCGGAATTGCGGATCGTGATCCAGCCGCGATTGTGACCGCTGAATGCCGCAGGGTCGGCCCTGGCTTTTGTTAGTTTTGACTAATTTCCACCTCCCATAATCTCCTTCAATTCGAATTTCAACGAGTCCAACTACGAGGAGGACTTTGATCAAACTTACATCTTTCGTTCTTGTTCTCGTTCTTTGACCAATTATTCACAATTTATTGGAATACGATTACGATTTAATAATAATAAAATCAATCATTTTATTATCTAATTCTAAATATCGTCGAGATATAAAATTCCGCGAATATTTGATTTGATGTTAAAATATAAACAAAAGTAAATTTCTCGGGTGTAAACTATATTGCTATAATGTTACACAGGAATGAATTTAAACAATTAAATTATATAAATATATCGCGTGTAAAAAATTAAAAAAGGATCTTGTAAGAAGGAAAATTTATGAATTTGATTAAAATTAATAAAAGAAATAACGAAAGAATGATAAACGAAAATTTAGAGAAGGGTTAAGGTTAAATCTTAATACTTATTCGTTGAGTGTGCAACCATCTTCTATGGTGGCACCATCACCATCACCACCACCACTACGACCAAAAAGCAACCACCGGTACCACCAACCGATTCCAACCCCTTAGGCGAGTTTAATTCTTGTTGGTCCCATCGGTGACTTTATCGCGAGAAATTGCCACAGCTCGGAAAGCGTCGTTACAGCATCGTTACCGTAAGAACTTACTACTACGTTCGTTGTTACGGCTAATGTTACCGAACTTGGTTAACTTTCAGTTTTACGCGCCGATTCGGATTAAGAATTTATGCTAACGGCCGAATTTAGTCTCCTTCTATTCTACGCGAAATACGAACTCGAGTCTCCGAAATCTTTCCAAACAAAATCACTCTCTCTCTTTGTCTTTCTCTTTCATTTTATTTTTTTTATTAACATCTATTCTTTACGAAAGAAAATTTATTCGATTGAGAAAAATTAGAAACTTTATCTTTTATCTAATATAATATCAGAAAATTATTATACGTAACCGAGAACAAATAGGAAATAATAAAGACAAATATATTTGCGTCTGTGTGTGCGTGTAAAAAGGAAAACGAGTCCGAGGAAACTTCTTATACAATCAGACACATATCATAGATACTTACACGTAAACACATATTTCACACATTTGATATGGTGTCTTCCCAAGTCAGCACTTTTCCTCAAACAGTCAATCATATTAACGAAGAAGTACGACACCTAGGGTGGATACTAAACCGATCAACTTGTACACCAAGACGACTCTCCAAACTTTTATCTTCTGTTTTATTCTTCTCGTATAAACCTAACATCTACGTGAATTCCCATGGGGGAAAAGGGAGGAAGCTAGGAATTGCACGACATCTTCTTCTCTTACTCTTTCATCTTATTAATTGTTGTCGAACCAAACTAAACGACGCTAATTTTTAACATTGTAGAAATAAATCGAAGTAGATATGACAATAATAACAACAAAAAAAAAAGAAAAAGAACAAAAATCACAAAAAGAAATGATAAGAAAGAAAGAAAGAAAGAAGAAGAAGAAACTCTGTTGGAAGAAAAATAATCTCTTCCAACCCCTAGCCAAACATTCATTCGAATTCTCATTGAGAGAAAGCAAGAAAGAAAGAAGGGTCATTTCAACCCTTCTCCTTTTCTTACTGGTCCCTCTTCAAGGCCACATCTCTTCTTCTTCTTCTTCTTCCTCTTCTTATACTTCTAAGCTAACGTGAATGGTATAATCGTGGCACGACTCTGATCCCATGGGAGCAGTTGTTCCCGATGCGATTCTCTCTGCCAAGGATGAAACGACGAAAAGTTTAATGAGAGAGAAAGAGAAAGAGAAAGAGAAAGAGAGAGAGCTTTACCATAAAGGAGACTCCTATCCTCTCTTATTTTCTTACGATTTTCATCGAAAAACGAATCCCATTCGAAGTGTTCGCAATATCTGTTATATTTGAGTATCTCATTCTTAAAATAATCTGATTTATACAATCACCCACGTACTATACTTGAAATAAATGAAAATACCTAATCATATATTTCGCTATAATTTTATAAATATAATTACCTACAAATTTGATGTATTTTTATAATAAATAATACGTATTAGTATTATAAATCAAGTTAAAATAAATTCATTTATTTAGTATATGTGCGTTAAAGATTTTTGCAATGAAAATAAGAAAGGAAAAATGAAATGAAATTAAATACAAATGAGAAATAATCATGTATATTAAAATATTTATCCATGCATGCACGTATAAGTCTGAATATAATTTTTTTAAAAAATTACCTTCTTACCTTTTCTTCCTATTACACATAAATTATAATTAATTTAATATTTTTACTAAATCCAATATAAATATATTCTGTTTAAAATATATAATAATATAACACAAATAATATCCGAAATATAAATGAAATAATTCAACGCGTGATAGGAGAAATACACAAAAGAAAGAAAAATTAGAAAGGGTGAAAAAAGGTATGGAAGTGAAAAGAAAAATGAAGAAGGAAGGAAGGAAGGAAGGAAGGAAGGAAGAAAAAAATAAGAGTGAGATTGTTGCTGAGATTTTGTAGGGTCTCGAAGCGTAAACTCGGGCTGTCTTTAATGGTCCATCTTAAATATTTAAGGGTAGTCTGCCCACCGGGTAGCGGGTAACAATAAACTAACACTTATGTTAGTACTTCAAGGGACAATGCAAAGTCGCACCCTTGGCGCTAACGATCTCACCTCAGAGCTCCTCCTACAAATACACGTGTAACGTGTAACGTGTAAGAAATAAGGCACCCTTTTTTACTAGTTGTGAAAGATACACTTGACTAACTCCCTTTTCTAAGATCTACCCAATTTAGCGAAAAGACAATTTGTTTGACGACTCTAACTCTTAGCCCCGATACTTCTAACTGTCCTACTTTTTCTCTCTATCTTTTGTCTTTGAACAATCTTTGTTTAAATATTCTTTACTTTGCTAAACGTTCGCTACACGTTAACACTAAAAAACTTATCAAAAATATTCCAAATTTATCAAATTACCAAAACTAATATCATTCCTTTTTTAATTTATAATAATAAATTAATTATATAATGTGTAGACTACGTTATTATTATTATTTTTTTTTCATTATTTTGTTTTTTCATTATTTTAATATATAATTAGGTATATATTAATAATTTTGAAAGATTTTATTGAATGATCAATAACTTGGTATTTAATTATTTCTGATAATTCTTAAAATAAAGTAAGATTTTTAGTGTGAACGTATATGTTAGATTAGTAAATTTAGGAGTGAAATGAGGTCTCTCTTACGATTTCATAACTTCTCTTTTCAAAAGTAGACTTTCTCGTATCCATTAATATGCATATTGTACTTATACACGTAAGTATAATAAAGTGTAGGTGCGCATACTAAAAGTATGCATACATTAATCAAATTACATATCAAATTAGATTTGACTTTTATGGATTTTACAATGCGAGATCTTACTTATAGTACGTTTATGCATAAATAATACAATCATTTTCGTTTCAATGTATTTTCAAGATAACGAGAAACGATGTGGAAAAGTAATACCTTTCCACTAATGTTTTTAATGTTCTCTTTTTCTTTTCAAACCGAATAATACGAGTTATGTAATAGTACAACTCGTAAATGATAATAATAATAATAACAATAATGAAAATATTCGTTTTTAAAGAGCGTCTACTGGGTGTCGTTGGAAAGATGACTTTCTTTCTTTCTTTAAAAAGAATGAAAGATACTCGAGTTTTTCGACGATCCCTCGTTGCTCGTACTTTCTTTTTAAGACTCTTTCTTCTTTCCGCTACTAAAAAAGATATAAAAATGAAAAAATGCTAAAATCAGAATATTATAATCTTAAATTTTATTGATTAGGTGGATTATTGATTTTATACACATGCGCAACGTTAGCAAAAGTCATATAAACAACAATTAATAAAAGTAATTTGATAGAGGACAATGTTTCATTTCAAAGGTGGATTTCGAAGAGGATGGTGCATCTAACATATACTCTCTGCTTTTAAACATTTCTTTCGATTAATTAACAATTACATTAATGCTCTAATGTAATCTACTTATATTTAAGATTGTTTTAACACATATATAAATAATTATTCACGACGTATCATGAATACTAATCGTCCCATAACAATGCGAAAAATAACTGAGAAATCTAATTTAACTAATTTGTCAATTCTTAATCGTTTAATATTACGTTGATTTTAAATATGAAAAAACAATCGTCTTTTATTTATCGTTGAATAAAAATAAAATTAATTTTCGAGCAAGCTGATAGAGAATAACGTTATTTTCAGTAAAATAAAACTAATTTGAAAGACAATAGAAATATTTCATGATGTGGGGGTTATTGATAGAACCGAGTCGTATTATAAATTGAAGTGCTTTTAACGAAATCCAGGTTAGCCCGAAGCTATTCCACACACATACATACACACAAATATATGTATATACGTATATTTATACAGGAACACACATGTAGATGCAAGTTACACTTTGCATGCCGCATTCCAAGCGACTTGCCAGCCTTGTTTGTACCGGTCGCGGTGTGAGACGACTGTACCGCACAAAATCCGAATGTATAATTAATTACTTTATCAATTAAAGAAACCTCAGGAAAATTTAATCTCACTGTGTTAAAATTCGAAGATGAAACGAGGCTTAGATATTATTTTCGAACTATTCTATTAATATATTAAGAAAGATTAATATTTTTACATAGTTAAATCTTATTTATTATTCGTAAATAAAATTCATTCCGAACAGTAACAAATATTTTGTTTATTATTCGAACTATATATTACGAAATAATGATAGTAAAATATTTCAAAAATAAAATTGTATTTCTTGTACGGAAAAAGAATCAAAGCTTCGAAATAATAAATTTTATTGTTAAAGTTCCATTATCTTAGAAGTATTCGAAAACTATTACCAAATTAGTGTAGTAAAATATATTAATAAGCGATTATATTTGTTATCCTTAAAAATACTATAAATAATTTTTTGGTTTATTTTATACAGTAGTTTTACATTAACGATCAATAGACGTTAGAATACGAATGATCATCGACAGAAGTAGCAAAGCAGTCAGGCAACCGTAAATTCGATTGAAAGCTAGCAAACCTAGCAAACTAAATCATTCTCTCTGTACTTTACGTGAAACCGATAAAACGACGACACGGTATAAACAAACACGGAGATCCCTATAAGCTCTTTGCTAGAAATTTAATGTACCCTAGGCTGGAGATACTCCTTTAGAATTTTAAATCTAACAGAAAAGTAAAAGGATAATAAAAAAAGAAACGAGACTTTAACGTTTAGAATCGAATCTTTCTTTTTATATTACGATTTCATCTGTTTACGATGTGTAAATTGATTCACAGTTAAATATGATTAAATAATAATACGATAATAATATTTCTCGATGTTATACGTTATCAAAGTCAAACGAACTAATTGATTAATTAATTAATTAATTAATTAATTATTATAATTGTGTAAAAAGATAATAAAATATAGACATGCGTTTGAAGCATACCTTACTATTGATGTTAATACCACGTGTTATCGATATACTTTATTGCGCATTCTTGTCTACATGATCGATAACTGTTGTCGATAATAGCGGTACCTTTCTGCACTTTGTCGATAAGTTGTTACAAAGAATTTGTTATCGGTATTACCACTGTTGATAATTCTTGCATCGGTAATATTTGCGTCGGTAATATTTTCGTCGGTAATATTTTCGTCGGTAACTTTTCGTCGGTAACATTTTCGTCGGTAATATTTTTGTCGGTAATTAATTAAAACGATGGTAACTTACCATCAGAGTTGGTAATTTAATGATTAGAAAAAGAAAAAAGAATAATAATTATAGTAATTATTCAAATAAATCTTTCTACAAATTCAATTTCTCAATCATATTAGATAAAGAATAAAAAAGAGTAAAGGTATCTATTACATCTCTCTTTTTTCTCTTTTGTTCTCTTTTTCATTTCTTTCCATATAAAGTTTTCTTTTAAAATATTTATAAAAATACAGGAAGTAATCAAGATTTTTTTTTATACACAGTAAGAAAATTTATAATCTAAAACTATAATTTATTTAATAATATTTTTAAAAATTGTAAGAGAAAAGAATGGGATCTTCTTAACATTCGGTGTTATTCCTACGAATAAGTCAAATTCAAAACGCCTCTTATTAATTTAAACTTGGATTATATTGAGAACAATAAATTTATATTCACGGGAATAGTTTAATAATGTAAAAGGAAGTCATTAATTAATAGAATCTAAGAACAAAAGAGAAATACCTAATTTTTAACGCAAGTCTAATTAAAAAATTGTTTGACAAAATGAGCGATAAACCAATTTCAATGAAAAATTAGAAACAATTTTGATTGAAATAAATGAAAACAATAAGGTCAAAGTATCAGGATAATTTACTGCAAAACACATGAATCTCAATTCTATACGTATACAATATGCACACACGCGTATAGGTAAAAAGAAAATATTTCAAATCGATTTTAACGAAGAGTATCGAATATAGTCGAGGGCACCCGAGTGCACTTGTTACGGCGTTGATCTTAGAGGGGAGTCGGTGTTTTGGCGCATGCGCCTTGGACAGTAAACGGGTGCACCAGCACGCAATGTCGGACGTCGAGCGTTTCGTGGCACGTAGTAAGAGTCACTCTATGGGTTTTTCTGTGCATTTCTGAGTGAACCCAACAAGCCTAATTTGCAATCGTTCAATAACAGTGTTAGTAATATGATCGGTAATCTTTTAAAATAAAAGGAGGAAAGGTTTATTGACAATTCAAGAGGAAGTACTTCCTGGTTGGTTGGTTGGTTGCTGGTCGTCGCGAGGATGGGTGAGTAGTAAAAGGCGGAAATCGAGTGACTCTGAACGAGTGCCGGTTGCCTTTTCTGTCTTTATCTATCTTTCTCGCTCGTTTACTTTTCCTTCTGTATAACCATCTCTCTCTTTCTCTCTCTTTGTAACTTTCATTCTTGCACGTTCGATGTCGGCTGCAACGAGAGTTGAACGTGTGCGCGCGTGCCGCGATATCGCTCTCGTTTATGAAAGAGAAAGATATAGAAGGGTGATAGAATGAATAAAAGTCAGATCTTCCGTCATTGTCACTCCCCCAGAATTTTCGTAGGCGTCAGCATAGTAAAGATAGATAGTGTATGCGTGTGTGTATATATATATATATATATATATATGCATGCATGATGAGAGAGGGAGAGAGGAAGAAGATAGCGATACGCCCCTGCATGCGATTTTCACGCTTCTTTCGTACCAGCCAAGTTCTCGAGAAGAAGGATGCGAAAGAGAGAGAAAGAAAGAGAGAACTTGTAGAAGAGGAAGATGAGGTAGAGAATAAGAAGAAGAGAAAGGGCCGAACGTCGTTCGAATGGATCGTAAGCTGTTCGAGCGTTGCCTCTTCCTCATCCTCATCCTCATCCTCATCCTCGTTCTAGTCCTCGTCGTCGTCAACGTAGTTACTTGAACAGGGCCCCTCTATAAATAGGCGGGTGGATCCGTCCTCGTCGATTTGACGTTTTCTAGGGCGAGTCTTCGTAGTCGTAGTTGTAGTCGTAGTCGTTCTCCTAGTTTTCTTCTTTTTTTCTTTTCTTTATTCATTTGTTACTTTTTATAATCTTCTTTCTCTCTCACATTTTCTTATTCTTTTTTTTTTTTCTCTCCCACGCTCTCTCTCTTTTATGTTAAACAATTTCATTTTTGTTTTTAATGTTTAATTCTTCGACTATCTTTTTCTCACTTTTCCCTTTTAGTTTCATTTCATTTAGCGTTTATCACCTCGCCTTGAAGCGTGACCTGTATTCTCTCTCTTTCTCTATTTTTTCTCTCTACGAAGCATCGTATTTCCTCCTCGACTTGCCTTTCGACCTTTTCTCTTTCTCTTTCTCCCTTCTTTTTTTTCTTTTTTGCAACCCCAAGTATACATTTTTATTGCCATATAATGAGAGAGAGAGAGAGAGATAGATACGTTTTTTTATGTTTATATTAATATATTTTTAAAATGTTATAATATCTATATATTTGTGATTTCATATGATTTTCTATAATAAACGAAGAAAATGTCATTCAGCATTTCTCTCCCTCTCTCTCTCTCTCTCACTCTCTCTCTCTCTCTCTCTCTCTCTCTCTCTCTCTCTCTCTCTCTCTCTCTCTCTTAATCGATGAAAATTCCCTTTCGTTCACATTTTCCTTTTACGATTCCACGCCCTTACACCGCCTCCTATACAGGATGATTCAATAACTGTCCTCAAATAAAATTGCCCATCTATTCCTGTAATATCTTCTCAAAGGAAACCAAAAAAAAAATAATCAATTACGTTTACGACCTTGATTATGAAATAATATTACGTTTAAATAACTCTGTAATTAATCGAACGTTCATAATTATTGCATAAGTTATTCATAATTATTGATCCAGCCTCTGTAAGTTTTGTATTCATAGTTAAGAGCAAAAGGGATATGAAAGTTTACGATCCTCCCACGCGAAAGTCCAGAAAGAAAATAAAATGAAAAGGAAGCAAAAGTCTCTCTCCCTCCCTCCCTCCCTTCCTCCCTTTCTTTCTCCCTCTCTCTCTCTCTCTCTCTCTTTTTCATACACTCACAATCAGTCGTTTCACACCAGTCGTCCATTGTTTTGCACGCGTCTCGATTTTCGTATGGTCGGCTTTTGAAAGAGTAAAGAAAGAGAGAGAGAGAGAGAGAGATTTGTAGACTAATCCTCTTTCTCTCTCTCTCTCTCTCTCATACATACATACACACATGCACATTCTATCTCTGTAATTTTCTCATTCTGTCCTTCACTAATTCTCCTCAGTCTATCCTCTTCTCATTCTCTTACTCTATCTCTTTCTAATTATCTCATTCTATCCTTCTCTCACTCATTCACATTGTTTCTCTTTCTCTCGTACTCTCTCAATTTCTTATATTATATCTCTTTCCCTCTTACTTTTTTATCTTAATAGCGCTTCTCTCTCTCTCTCTCTCTCTCTTTCTTTCACTCTCATTCTATTTACTTCTCTCTCACACTCGATCTCTTTTATTTTATTTAATTCTTTCTCTCACTCTCTATCCTTTTATTTTATTTACTTTTCTCTCTCTCACTCTCTCTCTCTTATTATGTTTCTCTCCCTTGGTCTATTATTTTCTAACTCCGTTATTTCGTCTATCTCTCTTGCACTCTTTTCTGTTAAGTTCTCCCCAACACACGCTCATAAATTTAACCACACGCAATTATGCGTCCCCTCCTACTATACACGTTGCACGCATGTATTCCCTTCTCTCTCTCTCTCTCTTTCTTTTCTTCTTTTCTCTTATGATTATGCGCGCGCGCGTATACTAGTCAAGCACGCGTATGCGCATGAAAAAAAAAAAAAAAAAAAAATCGTCTATCAGGATAAAAATGAGGATATCGAAAATTAGGGCTCGTTTTATTAACATATAATCCTTTATTACATCGGCCTCAACTATATCCGAGAATATTTTTTCTTGACGGTTCGTTGACCGATAAATTATCCCAACATATAGTAATCTCTCTATGCTTATTATTATTATTATTATTATTATTATTATTTGCTCCATATGTTAATTCGAAATCTAATTTGTTCGAACTGTGTACACAATTTGATTAACAAATTTATTATTTAAAACGATGTGTGAGATTATACAAGGTTTTATTAATGAACCAATTATTATGATTAATGACGATTATCGTGTTGATAACAGAAGTAGTTGAATTGTAATAAATTTCGTCTTAAAGAAAATCAATTAATTTTTTTTTTTTCAGATAAACCTCCCTCCCCTTCCAACAAAAATGGGTAAAATAAATTGAGCTTTTGAAATTGTAAAATCAAATTTATTTCTCATGTCGCACGCAAAATTGTTAATAATTTACATAATAAATAATAAGGATTTAAAAAAATGAGATGGTTGGGGGGCGGTTGTTTAAATCGTAATCGTCGTTGTTAGTTATCTAAGCAAGCTCGCAAATACTTGGAAATCCATCGTGGGCTTTTAAGATATGCAGAACGTGCGCCGGACATTCACGGATGTTATTTATAATTCACGGCATCGTGACTGTCGGTTATCCGCTTTGCGTATATCGTAGCTACTCTTCGGCTACCACTATTCGCTTATCTATCATCTATCATCTATTTATCTTCTCGTAAATCAATCGAGGTATCGACCTTTCCGAAATAATCGAAAGTAAAAATACTTTTTATTGTTTTTTTCTGTTTTTCTTTTTTTTAATTCCACTTCAGAATGATTTTTCAAACATAAACATTTATTTATTATATATATATTATATTATATTTATTTATTTATTTTTTTTTTATTTATTTATTTTTTTTTTATTTTAATCTAATAGATAAATGTATGTGGCACACACAAATTTTTCTTAAATTTAATATTAAATATGTACGAATATATTTTTGATATATATATATAACAATAATTACATACAAACCATGCTAATAAAGGATAAACAATGTGTAATAATTGAAACATAAAATCTCATCGAATTGTGCTAATCAAATATGAAATATCTACAAGTATCATTGATAAAATTGTTTATGTTTCATAATTAACTATTCATGTTTAACACACACACACATACACATATACATAAATATAATTAGTACAAAATGCAATTGTATTGTTGACGCAGTGCAATTGGAACGAGCTTTATCGACGAGCTTTATTGATTTTCCCTTGCGTGGTGCAACCCTCCCAAGAGTATCGGCACACTTTTGGCATTGTTGAGTAGGGGTTAGTAACCCTCTTCTTCTACTAAAAGGGAAACGCATTTCATGCCGTTTTTCTGTTTCTCTAGCTCGAGAAACTGCAACCATTGCCGATCGATATCGAAAGAGTACTCTGAACTCTCTCGTTTTTCTTCCGAATGCGCCAAACTCTAAACCAATGTTCTTCAAACTGTGTTACACTGAGTTATGAGATTCTATCGAACCTTCCCAAGGGTTACACGAATTGTTTTTTTTTTTTAAATATATAATACCATGTTAACATAATGTCTAACTAAATAAAATTAATATTTAATGAATGAAATTCTTACTAGAATATAAATGATTGAATTTCTTACGAATAATAAAACGTAAATCTGATGATATAATTAAAATCGAAAGATGATGATGATGATGATAATAATAATAATAATATGAAATAAAATTCTTTCAAGGACCGAGATGATTAGGTTACTTACGATTAATTATAAATCGATAGGTATTACATCGATCATATTTTCTGCTACCGGTAGGACGAGGTCCTTCGAGAAGACGCCGAGACTGGATGGAACTCGACTCCGAGATTATGTAACAGATGAGAATACAATACAGTAATGTTTATTGACGGACGCTTGGATAATATTACATGCAAATAGTATAACACTTTCCTATACTCGTAGGCTTGACACACATTTCCCGTTAACTCTTACATTCTATACTGAAAACATCTTTCTCTATTTTTTCTTTTTTTTTTTTCTAATCTTATTTTTCACGAAATATTTTATTAATAAAACTTTCGAGTTATTGAGAATTGAATTAATTTGCTTTTTTTTCTCTTTGTTTTTTTCTTATCAATCCCGAAGGGTAAAATCAAAAATCGTTGCGAAATTTTAAACGAAATGAAAATTTCATCGAATCAAATTAAATTGCAGATCTCAAATAGATGACAATGTGAACACCACATTGTCATAAGTATAAATAATTAATATCCGCAAAAATAGTTTACAATTTGAATATATAGATTCCATTTGACAATTCGCAATTATTTCAAACGTTCTGTATTTTAAATATGAAAAAAAAAAGAAAACGAAATGACTTTCTTATCAACCTAAGAGTTTTTTTTTTTTTTACTTCCGTAATAAGCTTATCTATGCGTTTGTGTTTTAAACTCGACAGAATGAGAACACTTATATATGAAAGAAAATAAAGTAATCTTGTTCAGTCCTCATTATTTTCTTATTTTAATAGGATTGAAGCCACATACGCGTTTCTATTATTACTTTTATTATTATTATTTTTTTTTTGCTTTTTTTCTTTAATGAAGTCAATCTCACGTGCCCGTTCATGTGAGTACGTAGATGCGTATAAATATGCAGTAAATATTAGATTGCAATTGTATTTCTAAAGAATATATTGTTCGTGTTACGTAAGTTATGTAAAGCTGTAAGAAAAAAAAAAGATAAAGAAAATGATAATGATACACACACACACTGGCACACCTCCATGCACTCTTGGGAACTATTGACATTTGTCGCGCAATATTTTCTTTTCTTTTTATAATTTTCTGTCGATGAGAGGTAGAGTCTCATATTTGTGTTTTTTTTTTTTCGTTCCTTAACGAAATCAGGTAAAACCGTAATAAAAAAAAATAAAAAATAAAAGATAAAAAGTAAAAGAGAACGAGAATCGGTCCTGGACCACCAACCGTTGAATTTTTCTTGCGGTTACCATGCTGGTTGCATAACGTCATCCCATAAAATCGAAACGTTATTAAATCCGCGTGCTTGAACTTTTTGAAAGAAACGCGGTTGAGTTTGGTTTTGCGTTTAATACAACTTGCGCAAATGTAACGTCATTGATTATTAATTATTTATCACTTAATATTAAACGTTTGAATAAATAATTATGATATATTTAAAAAAAAAAAAAAAAACATAAAAAACAATCTAAACAAATATATTTTTCTGTAATCAATTATCATAATTCGTGTTTAGTTTGCGAAATATAAAATGACAATTATACTTAAGTTCCAATCAAAATCTATTCTTCCAATAAACTACTACAATCTTCGAATGTTAAGATAATCTTAATAGGATTTTGAAAAAAAAAAAAAAAAAAAGAAGTAAAGAATGGAACGCAAAGAATGATGATGATGATTCGTCGTCGTGTCAGTTGTTCTCTTCTGATTCGTCGTCGTAAGTTGTTGTTAGTTCATCGAACGGTCACGAGAAAAGACAAGAGTTCATTGATTCGTTAAGTTCATCATCAGTTGTGTCTTTACAGTACGAGTCTGACCGCCAACAAAAATAACTTTCTAAGTAGGAGTCATACTTAAATTATTCGCTATGCTCGCATTGAGTTTCTCTTTATCTTTTTATTTCTTTTTCTTTTTTTTTATTTATTTCTCTTCCATTCCACTACTCTCTTTATATTTCTTTGTCTCTTTGCAATTCGAATATACATGATACGAACGTGAGTTATTCGTATAATAATATGGTAAGTAAGAGAATTCGGAAACATGATACAGAGCTAACGTGGCTGTTCAGAAATAACTGCAGGAATAATACGAAGGACTAAATATATAAATGTGATATTTATTCTTGTGTATGCGTAACACGTAACGACGAAATCATTACGACGATATATAAATTCAATTGCCTAATTGATCTATGATTAATTTTGATAATAATATGTGTGTGAAATTAGTAATAGTTTAATAGAAAATATTTATATGATTGTGTATTACTTATTTTTATTCATTTATTATTTAATTTGGTGTATAGGTATCTATGTATTAATTCATTTATATCTGATGTACAATGGGATTAATTTGATAAGAATTTCATTTCATTTTTTTTTTCTATCTATAAATAGAAAAATCGATAAAATCAAACTAAAATGAGTATATTAATTAATATTATATTTAATTAATTATATATATAGAATATATGGTATGGCAGGTCTAAATAGGTTAATTTATAATTAAATTAGTATCGATACGATATTAATTAATTAATATTTCCAAAAATTCTACTTACCTAAATTTATTCGTGAATATTCTACAAAATTCAAATGATGTTTGCGTCTTCTTGGTTCAAAGTTTTAGAATAAAATTTCATCGTAGAACATTTCATATTACTTTACGAATAAACTTAATCTCAAAATACATAACTGATTAAAAAAATGTAAATAATAAAACTTATAATTAAAATATCAATCAATAATATTAATATTCCCGATAATTTAATTGATATTAAAGAAAAAAAATAATCGCGTAAAAATAATACATAAAAAAGAAAAAAGAAACAATATTACGTCTTTACAGTATAACATCTAAACTAATACTGTGTCAAATTATGACATTCCAATGATATGGGTAGGGGATAGATTGAGAGGTGGGGACAATACGTGAAATGAATGTAAACACGTTGTTAAAAAATGATAATCAAAACGTTAATCACCGTGGCTCTGGTTGGTGGTGGTGGTGGTGGTGGACGCTTTCAATTCCTTTAGTTGCCGAGACGTTCCCAGTTTACATTCGACGATCGTGCGGTTTACATCGTGTGTGCATTGTATCAAACTAAACAACAATATAATAATCTATAGAAATCATCGATCTCTTTATTATACCTGTTATATTTTTTACGTTTAATTATTTTATATATAAATCTAAAAAAAATATCGTGTGATTTCTTAGATATCAATGAAATAAAAATTTTATTCAATCGAATAAAAAAGAAATCGAAAGTATTGCAGTGTGTTATTATTATCATTATCGAGGCCTCCCATATTTTCTTTTCGTTTTTTTTTTTCTTTTCGTACAACTCTCTCGAGTGTAGTTACGTAACCGAATAAAAAGATACAATGAAGTCAAAAACAACAGAGAATTTTATTGCTAGTGAAAGCAACGGGGTTAAGAAGGAACAAACTATGGAAGAGACCACCACCACCAAGCAAAAACAATTGAAAAAGGGTAAAAAAATTTTTAAGCAATTCGAGAATAATTGACACGATTTATTTCTTGATTAGGCCTCAAATATTGTATCAACTTACGTGCGAGTTTATCGATTAAATAGCGATCTTTTTTTTTTTATT